>NW_026062971.1:0-36028 GCF_023897955.1 Schistocerca gregaria | reverse complement strand
ACCTCTGAGATGGTGACGGCCGCCATCAAGAGTCTGAAGGAGCGCGGCGGGTCGTCGCTGCAGGCGATCAAGAAGTACATTGCCGCGCACTACAAGCTGGACGCGGAGAAGCTGGCGCCCTTTATCAAGAAGTACCTCAAGTCGGCCGTCGTGGCTGGCGAGCTGGTGCAGACGAAGGGGAAGGGCGCGTCGGGCTCTTTCAAGCTTGCCGGCGCCGGCGGCGGGGCGGCCGAGGGCGGCAAGGCTCGTGGTGGCGGCGGTGGTGCGAAGAAGAAGCGCGCCGCTCCGGCCAGCAAGGAGAAGAAGGGGGCCCGTGCGGCCGGCGCAAAGAAGGCTGGCGGCGTGAAGGCGGCGACCGGTCGGAAGGCGGGCGCCGCCAAGAAGGCGTCTGCGGCGTCGGCCGCTCCCGCGGGTGCGAAGAAGGCGGCTGCGGCCAAGCCGGCCAAGGCCAAGTCGCCGTCGAAGGCGAAGAAGGCCGCCAAGGTTCCGACGAAGAAGCCGAAGGCGCCGCGCCCGAAGAAGGCGACGGCGACGCCGTCTAAGGCGAAGGCTTCGCCCAAGAAGAAGAAGTAAAAAGGGCAGGGAAGGGTTGGCGGTTGACACCGTCGCCTGGAGGCCGGCGCGCAACCAGAGGCTGTCGCGCGGTCCCGGACAAAAACAAAAACGGCCCTTCTCAGGGCCATCAAAGCACGTCGGGAAGGTGTTGATTGTCGTGTCGTGTCGTGGTCGGTCGGTTGCCTTGTTGTCTGTCTGTCTGTCTTGCTTGCTGGCGTTTGTTTGTTTCATGTGTGGATGGTGGTTGGATTGTGGGGTCGTTGGCGGGCGTGGGCGGCGGCGCCGCGGTTGGTGTTACACAAAGTGTATTTTACTTTTATTATTTTTTACCTATTTATTTTGCGCCGCGTTTGTTTGTTTGTTTGTCTTGGTGGTGGTTTTGGAATAGTCTTTTTTGCTTTGCTTTGCTTTCCGGGCGTCACGTTTTGTGCCGTGGCCTGTGTGGGTGGCGCTATTGACGCTTGCGACTTGGTTCGGCCGGTGCGGTGCTTTTTTCTTTTTTTTGGAAACGGCGGCGCCGGGCCGGGCCGGGGGTGGGACGACTGGACTGGAGAGTGAGTGGGGAACTAGTCGTTGCGACCGACAAAGTTTTGCTCGCGACGGAGAGACGTTAGTGGCCCTGAAAAGGGCCGTTTTGTTTGTTTGGCGGTGTGCGGGTTTAGGCGCGCTCGCCGCGGATGCGGCGCGCGAGCTGGATGTCCTTGGGCATGATGGTGACTCGCTTGGCGTGGATTGCGCACAGGTTGGTGTCTTCGAAGAGGCCGACGAGGTAGGCCTCGCTGGCCTCCTGCAGGGCCATGACTGCGGAGCTCTGGAAGCGCAGGTCGGTCTTGAAGTCCTGGGCGATCTCGCGCACTAGGCGCTGGAATGGCAGCTTGCGGATGAGCAGCTCTGTGCTCTTCTGGTAGCGCCTGATTTCTCGCAGGGCGACGGTGCCCGGCCTGTAGCGGTGGGGCTTCTTGACGCCGCCGGTGGCGGGCGCGCTCTTCCTCGCCGCCTTGGTGGCGAGCTGTTTGCGCGGCGCCTTTCCGCCGGTGGACTTGCGGGCCGTTTGCTTTGTCCGGGCCATGGCTACTGCGGATGCGGATGCGGCGTGGAGGATATGCGTGCGCGACGGCGTCCGGTGCTGCCTTGACAACGGGCCCGCGCGCCCCGGGTGCTGCGCTTATATGCCCTCGGTGCGCGGTGGTGGGGGGAGGGGGAGGGCGGGCCGCGGGGCCCCAGAGTCTATATAGGGGGGCGGCGCGCGCGCTGGGCGCCACAACCGTAGCCGACTCGCTAGCGCCGGGTGAGGAGCTTGCCTTGCTTTCTGTTTTTTATATTATTGTGGTTGAGACGCTTGAAGAAGAAGAATGACAGGCCGCGGCAAGGGAGGAAAGGGGCTCGGCAAGGGTGGCGCCAAGCGGCACCGCAAGGTGTTGCGCGACAACATCCAGGGCATCACGAAGCCCGCGATCCGCCGCCTGGCGCGCAGGGGCGGCGTGAAGCGCATCTCTGGTCTGATCTACGAGGAGACGCGCGGAGTGCTGAAGGTGTTCCTGGAGAACGTGATCCGCGACGCGGTGACGTACACTGAGCACGCCAAGCGCAAGACTGTGACGGCCATGGACGTGGTGTACGCCCTGAAGAGGCAGGGGCGCACCCTGTACGGTTTCGGCGGTTAGGCGGTGTGAGACCGAAGGAAGGAAAGAGAGATAGATTGAAAAACGGCCCTTTTCAGGGCCACCACAGTGTTCGGAAGTTGAAAAGTGCGAAAGAGTCTGTGTTGCTGGTTTTTCTTTTCCTTTTTAGTCTACTTGGCCTTTTAGTTTTGTTTGGAGTTTTTTTTGACGTGGTGTGCGGTGCGGTTGGGAGGGAAGGAAGCGTGCCCTTGCGTTGTGTGAGCTCCTTCCTTCCTTCCTTCCTTCCCCTCCCTCTTTGCTTGTATGCTTCTTGTCGGTGGATGGGCTGTGTGTTGCGGCGCGGCTGAGCGCCGAGGGGTTATTTTTGAGGTGTGTTGTTGTGCGCCACGTGTGCTGGTTAATGGTCGCGAGACTGTGCGTGCGTGGAGTTGAGTGGAGGAGGTGGCCAAGTACGTGTGTACAAGATGGCGGCGCCTGTGTGTGTAAGAAGGAAAAAAAAAACCGTACACAGAGAGAGAGAGAGAGAGAGAGAGAGAGAGGAGAGAGAGAGAGAAAAGTGGTGCGACGAACGACTGGAATTCTGCTTTGGACGTAGGTTTGTGTGGTGGCCCTGAAAAGGGCCGATTGTGTTTTGTTTTTTGAGCCGAGGCGGCAAATGGCGCGCTGCGTGCCAAGGGAGCACGCGGCGGTTGCCGATTGCGCTGTCTCTCTTTTAGGCCTTCTTCTCGGTCTTCTTTGGCAGCAGGACGGCCTGGATGTTGGGCAGGACACCTCCCTGTGCGATGGTGACGCCCGACAAGAGCTTGTTGAGCTCCTCGTCGTTGCGTATGGCGAGCTGCAGGTGGCGCGGGATGATGCGCGTCTTCTTGTTGTCGCGGGCCGCGTTTCCGGCCAGCTCGAGCACCTCAGCCGCGAGGTACTCCATGACGGCGGCGAGGTAGACGGGCGCCCCGGCGCCGACGCGCTCGGCGTAGTTTCCCTTGCGCAGGAGGCGGTGGATTCTGCCGACCGGGAACTGGAGCCCAGCCCTGCTTGAGCGGGACTTTGACTTGCCCTTGACTTTGCCTCCCTTTCCGCGTCCGGACATGGCGATGGGCTAGTTTGGAAAGAAGCGAGAAAGAAAAAGCACAACGCCCCAAACGGTGCGAGCCGCAGCGAGTCGAGCAGCGGAGTGCGTGCCGGCGCCGGCGGGGTGGGGGTCCTTTATGGGCTCGGGTGCGGCGGCCGGTTGCGCGCGCGCCCCATTGGTCGGCGGCCGCAGCAGGGCGAGCTGGTAAAGGTGCGGCGGCGGCGTGCGGCGGGTGCCACTGTGTGGGGAGACGCTGACTGGAGCGGAGCGCCTGACTGACTGACTGACTGCGCGTGCCTGCCTGCCTGCCTGCCTGCCTGCCTGCCTGCCTGTTTGTTCGTGATGCCGCCCAAGACTAGCGGGAAAGCCGCCAAGAAGGCTGGCAAGGCGCAGAAGAACATTTCGAAGGGCGACAAGAAGAAGAAGCGCAAGAGGAAGGAGAGCTATGCCATCTACATCTACAAGGTGCTGAAGCAGGTGCACCCTGACACGGGCATCTCTTCGAAGGCGATGAGCATCATGAACAGCTTCGTGAACGACATTTTCGAGCGCATTGCGGCCGAGGCTTCTCGCCTGGCGCACTACAACAAGCGCTCGACCATCACGTCCCGCGAGATCCAGACCGCTGTGCGGCTCTTGCTGCCTGGCGAGCTGGCCAAGCACGCGGTGAGCGAGGGCACGAAGGCGGTGACCAAGTACACGAGCTCCAAGTAAGGAGGTGGCTCTTGGAAATAGGAGGCTCGTCCGCGGCGCGGCGAAGAAAAGAAAAAACGGCCCTTTTCAGGGCCACCAAAATGCCTTTGCGGGAAGGGCGGAATTGTTGTTGTTGTTGTTGTTGTTGTTGTGAGCGGGTGGACGGGCGGCACAGCTGTAGCTGTAGCTTGTGGTGTGGTGTGGTGCGGCGCCGGCGCCTTTGGTTTTGGTGTGACGTTGGGATACGCACTTTAGGCCACAGCCGGGTCGTGGGCGTGGGTGTTTCGAGACGTGTTGGTGTTAGGGGGGCGGATCGCTGGAGTTGGCTTGTTTGATATATATATTTTTTTTTTTTTTTTTTGTCCCCTTTGTATGGTATGGCCGGAGGTGTGGAACGGAAAGCAAACCGCGATTGTCGGATGTCACACCGTTGGTGGCGAGGGTGAGAAACACGTTGCCGCCTACAGCTGCTTCTACGCCGAGCGGGTGGGTTAAGTTAGTAGTTGGTTGGTTGGGCGACGTAAAAGTGGAGCGTGGAGGTGTGTGTGAACGTGAGGAGACACGCATTGCATTGTATTTGTACGCGCGAGGTGAGTTAGGAGACCACGCGCCACGACGTACGGTGCCCTCTTTCGACCTGACGTCTGACGTCTGGAGGCGGTGTCGTCATTCTGGATGTACGTGTATTTTCCGCTCAGTTGAGTGAGGTGACGCGAGACGACGGCGTCGGTGGTGTTTTTGTTTTGTTGTTGGCGCCCCGGGGATGAAGAGGGGCACCCGACGGTAACGAGAGGTTGCACTTTGTGATCGGTCGAATGTCCGGGGAGCGAGGAATAGGGTGGGGGGTTGAAAAGAAACGCCAGTGTAGGGCAACGGGACGGTGAACGTTCCCGTGGTGTCGGAGGTGTGCAGTGGGGGGGAGGAAAAAAAAAAAGCGCGTAACGGCGCGGCTGCCGTGGTGGAAACGTTCTCTCCAACTGTGGTGGTGTCCCCTGTGTGTTTTGTTGTTCTCTATATCGTGTGTCCCCTCGCACAAGACGCTCTCTGGGCGGGTTTGATTCATTCATTTTTGCATAGTCACGTAGCGTAGAATGGAATGCGCAAGAGTTGAGTGAGACTGGCGACGGTATATGGTCTGAGCAGCGTCAGCTGCACTGCACTCCCCGGAAAAGAATCTTGGATGCCGTGCTAACTGAAATTTGGTGGACGGGGTTCTCAAGGCTGTTTTGCTATTTTCTTGTTTGTTTGTCTCTAGTTAAGATGGTGAAATGACGTCGAAGAAGCAGTATTGCAAATACTGTTATGGAAATGCCCTAGTTTGATGAAAGGAAATGTGTGTTGAATATACAGGATGGTAAAGACCAAGTGCGTTGAAAGAAACGTTGTGAAGGAACGAACGTTCCCTGAATTGGTTTCTTTTTGTTCCCGAGTTGTGTACAATGGACGACGGTTGTGCCATATCGCAGCATTGCATCATCCCCAGGTTTGATTTCAATTGAGCGATAAAAAAAGGAAAAAGAGAAGAACAAGAACACTATCGAAATGGTCTATGGTGTGTGACCCACAATTGTTGTCTTTAAATCACTTACCCAACCATGTCGTAAAAATATTTTTTTTTTTTTTTTTTTTTTTTTTTTTTTTTTTTTTTTTTACAGTGGCTGCCGAATGACCTAGATGTAACAGAGAGAGAGAGAAACACATGGCGTGTCAGATGTTTGTTTTCTTTTCCCCCCCCCCCCCCCCCCCCCCCCCCCCCCCCCCTCTCGTCAAGTGGCAAATGCGAACACCGTCAGCTGTAATTGACGATCGACACTAGTATGGCGCGAAAAGGGGGTGCGACCTGTGCAGTTGTGGGTGAAACTTTGGGTGATGGGCTGTCATGCGGCATCGCGTGCGTTCATTACCCCTCGGCGGCGGCGGCGGCGGCGGCGGCGGCGCCGCAGCTCCGTCCAGCTCGCGCTCTCGGAAACAACCCTCTCGTAATGCCGCGTCTCCTCCGTCACTGCAATTTTCAAAGGGAAACCTGTGTGGCCGGTGGGGGTGTGTCAACCGTTGGCCCTCAAGCTCCGCCGACAAAAAGTGTTGAGTGTATCCAGTGTGAGAGAGGTTGACGCTTTTCGTGGTGTGTGTGTGTGTGTGTGTGTGTGTGTGTGTGGCAATGTTTTGAAAAGTTTGCAACGTACGTTAAGAAGTGTTGACGCTGAAACTTGCGGGCTGTGTGGCCCTGGTGGTTGGCTGGCTGGAGACGCGGGCGTGTCCAGTCGGTCGGTTGTTGTGGCTGAAAGGTACGTATACGGTTCCGCCGTCCCGTCGGAACTGCGTCTGTCTGGAAGGTATGACGTGACGTGCAGTTTTTATTAGGTCAGCCCTTGTTGTGTATTGTTCCATTTGTTGCTCACTCGTCACCCGTATTTGGTGTGGCGATGTATGTGGACGTACTGCTGGATCAGTGTCAGGGTTTCCGTGGGAGGTGTTGGTTGGGTTGGATTTGCCTGACACGGCTGAGTCCGCAATTGGCCTGCCGTTCGTTGATGCGATATGTGGGTTCTGAGGAAGAATGTGTACGAGATAGTTGCCCCTGCCCTGCCCTTTCTTTCGCGTTCGTGTGTGCCCCCCTTGTTGTGTAGTGTGGGTTGAACATGGTTCTTTACCGAGTGGGGGGGAATGGGATGGACGGATCCGTTGCTGTTGCTGTCACCGTCAAGACAACGCACGCACGCACGCACGCACCCCTGTCCTACGAGAAGGTGTGTCAACCGGGGTTTCGGTAGTCGTGTGTGTAGGGGACGGGGAGAAGCAAAGTGGAGAGTGCGGCACGGGCAGAGAGTGGAATTGGGGCGCGTTGATGTTGGGAAACATGCCCCAAGGGTTGCGGGATGATGTGGCGGTGAGAGCGGGGGGCGGGGGAGAAAAGAAAAGCGAAAAAGAACTAAGGAAGAGGAGGAGGCGTGCGTGTGCGCAGTGGCGGGGCCCCAAAGACCTGTCGTGTGGTGTCGGCCGAACGCGAGCGCGAACGCGAACGCGAACGCGTGTGCGGGGCAGCGTCGGCACGGAGAAGCGAGGAGGAGAGAGAGAGAGAGAGCTGGTCTGATGGGTATTTTTTACCCCCTGTACTCGAAGGACCGGATCTGTCCTTGATCCCTGCCTTCTGTCTGATTATGTTGGGTAACAAAATGATGGGATGATAGGGTCTCTTGGGTGTGTGTAGATGTTTGTTTGTTTGAGTGAGTGTTATGGTGTTTGTATTTTATTTTTGTTTATCATGGTATGTTGTAGTTTGTGGTGTTTTGTCGTGATGGGAAATGTCGTTCTTGGGTCGGGTGGATTTTGGTCCCAGATTTCTGATGAGTGGGTGGTTCGAATCCGTGGTTTGGTGGAAAAAAAACAAAAAAAAAAAAAAAAAAAACTTTATGGATTTTTCTTTGGATGATTTCCGGGATTTTGATTGAGTATGTTATGGTTTGTGTATATGTCTCGGTTTGTCTGGTACCGGCCGGCATCAGCAGTAATTCTGAAGTATTTGTTCTGCACCCTTTTTTACTCTTGTTATGTTTGGTGTCTGCGGCCATTGACGAGATTTTTCAGAGCCGTAAGTGATGGCTGGTTCCTATGACGGTTTTGAAGATTTTCTTTTTGGCGCGCATATTTATTCTGTTTCCTTTGATGATTGGGTACAGTCTGAATATTGCTGCTGCAGCCTTGTTACAAACGTGTGTAACATGGTCTCTAAATGTCAACCTCTTGTCCAGCTTGATGCCTAGATACTTTATTGTGCCTGACCATGGAAGATTGTTATTTCTGAGGCGTATATGCAGGTTAGGAGGTATTCTTTTTGAATGTGAATCGTATTGTATTGCTTGGGTTTTCTCCGCGTTTATTGTTTTTTTGGTTAGCCCATTTCTGGATGGATTGTAGGTGTTGCTCTATTTTTGTGACTCTATATTGCAGGTTAGAACTGCTGCGGTAGACTGCAGTGTCGTCTGCAAATAGTGACAAGTGTCCTCCCAGCTGTTTGTTTGTGTATATTGAGTAGAGAATGGGCCCCAGCACTGAGCCTTGCGGGACTCCAGCCTCTATGGATCTAGTGTTACTTGCCGCTCCTGGTACATGGACATAGAATGCTCTGTTGCGGAGAAAAGAAGCAATAATGTGGATGGGGCAGTTGTACTGGTGGAGCTTGTAGATAAGGCGTTATCCGAATGCTTTTCCAATGTCAAGCAGGACTGCTCCAGTACTGTGTCTAATGTTTCTGGCCTGACATATGTGCTCGACTAGTCTGGTCACCTGGTGGGTGGTGCTGTGTTCTTCGCGGAATCGGAATTGTTGTGGGATGATTATGTTGTTATCCTTTAAGAATTGAATTTCTTCAGTTCAGTTTGAATGAGCTTTCCGAGAACCTTTCCAAGGAAGTTGGCCTATAGTTTTGCGGAAATAATAAGTCCTTGTTTGGCTTTGGTAATGTGATGACTCGGGCCTGTTTCCAAGTAGTTTAGTCTGAAGCAAGCATTATATATTGATGTTAGATAGATAATTGATAGTTGCTGGAGGTAGGTGATGTAGTAGTTGCGGTTTGATGGAATCTGGGCCTGATGCCTTCTTAGGATGTGTGTATGTTTGTGATGTGATAAGATACGGGGTTTCTGCGTTTATTGGATTGTGAAAGATGTTCTGATCGGGGCACTTAGGATGCGGTTTTACCCTTCTGAGTACCATTTCCTGGTGGTCATCAGTTTCGTCATCTACCGCTTCTGGTGCTTGGAATTGCCTTTCTAGTGAATCCGCCAGTGCTTCAGCTCGGTCTGTGGGGTCGTTCCTTCCCCATGTAGATGTAGATGTTTCGTGTCTAGTTTACGAGTTTTAAGAAATTTCCAGAATTTTTCCTGGTCCCTTCCTGCTTCTCGTAACGTTTCCTCCCACGCCTCGCTACGGTGGTTTTCGGAGCTCTCTTTTTGATCCTCCCGGCCAATTGCTCTGATTTTCGTCGGTCGGCTGGGTCCCTGTAGTTTTGCCATCTCTTTCTGGCGCGCGCGGGCTGCGGTTGGCGCCTTTGGTGGCAACGGCCGGGGCAAGCAGCGGTGTGTGTGGTGTGGTGCGGGGCGGGCAGGGGCAGTGGTGGTTGACGGATGGCCTGGGGGCCGAAAAACGGGCCGGCCGGCGGACGGATGTTGAGAGAGGCGGCGCGCACGCGTCTCGCGCGGACACAGGCGCCACAGCGTTGATGATTGGAAGGAGGTGCGGTGCGGGGATGGGCCCAGGAAAAAAGACGGTCGTGGCCCCTGTCTTGGGTGCGTGTCGACGTCAGCACCGTCGGTGTGGTGTGGTGTGGTGTGGTGTGGTGTGGTGTGGTGTGGTGTGGTGTGGTGTGGTGTGGGCAGGGAGGGGGGAAAAGCGGGCTGCGGGCTGCGGGCTGCGGGCTGCGGGCTGCGGAGGGAATGGTGGTGGGGAGTAGGCACACATGTGGGCGGGCGCAAAATCGGCCGGTGCCCGTAAACCGCGGCGGGATATTGGGTGGAAAAGAGGGAAATTGTAGAAAGGAAAACAAGCGGAGGGGGCGAATGTGGTGGGGTGGGGGGACGGGCGGGGGCGAGGCGACAGCTTGCTTTTTCTTTTTCATTTTATTTTATTTTGTTGTAGTGTTTTTGTTTTTTTTTGTTTTTTTGCGTGTGTGTGGCCTTGGAGAGGCTGGTCTTGTCTGGCTTACGCTTTGGGTGCGTGTGTTGGTACTTTTTCGTTTTTTCTTGTTCTGCAGAGCAGGGGCGGGGCGGTGGGAACGGCTGGCTGGCTGTGCCCAGAGGAGGAGGAGACGCTGGCGGCGGGCCCGGCTCCTGGGGCTGCTGTTGCATGCGCTGTGCAAAGAAAGGAAGAGTGGGTTTGTTTGGCTGGTGAAGTGCATTATTTAAGTGTGGGCTTGCCGGCCTGGCTCCGATGCGCAGGTAGATAGATGCCGGCGGCGACCGCAGGCAGGCGCGTTGTGTGTACAGAGGGACGAGCCATGTGTTTTGCAAGCAGGACGTGGCGTGCCGAGTGGAGAGGAGGCGGCGGCTCGGCTCGGTTCGGCCCGGTCCGGCGGTGCCGCGCTGTTGTCGCGGACGTGAGCGCCCCCTGGCGGGCGGGTGGTTGGCGGCGGCGTGGTGGACGCGTGTGGCAGTTGTGTGCACGGGTTGCTTGGGCGAGTGAGCAGTGGCTGGCGGTGTTGGCGCGTCGTCGGGGAGGTATGTGTTGCGGCCGCGTCTGCTGCGCGCTGCGTCGTTGTGTCGACTGTGTGTGGGCGTGGGCACGTGTGCTCTGGCGAGGGCGTCGTAAAAAAGTGGGTCGCGGGTGTGCGTGCGTAGCCCGTGATGATGTATTGTGCGTCGCGTCGTTGTGTGCGAAACGGATGCCGAGAGGTGTGTGGTGAGTGCGAAGCGCGAATGTGCGGCGTTTGGCGGTTTCGGTGTGTTTTCTGTTTTTGCGGCGTGAGAGTGGGGCTGGCTGGCTGGCTGGCTGGCTGGCTGTTTGTTGTTGGTGTTGCCTTGTGTGTGTAGGTTGATGGCGCGACGCGGAGGGGACGCCGTTTGCTGCGTGCCTTGCCTCGCGTGTGTTGGCGCGCCGTGCATGTGTTTGGGTCGTGGGGGGCGGTGTTTTTGTTTGTATTTGGATTTTCATTTTTTGGCGTGTTGTGTCGTGTATGGCAAGGGCGAGAGGAGTAGTGCGGTAGTGTCGTTGCGGCACGGGCGTCTGGTGGGGCTGTGCGTCGTGGCGGGGAAGGTGTGTAGGTTGCGGCGATGCGGCGAGCCCAGCCCGTCGTTTGACGGTGTGTGCGGGTGAGTTGCGCTGCGAATCGAGTGTGGCGGGAAGGGAGCTGCGTGGCGCCTGCGTCCGTTGGCAGCAGGGGCTGTGCCTTTTGAGAGTTTGTTTGATTTCGGGACGACGACGACGACGACGACTGGTTGGTTGGTGGGTGGGGTGGCGTGCACGTTTGTCGTACTGGGCGAGTCGATTGCCTGCCGGCTGGCGAAAGGTGCGCCGCCGCCCGTCTCTCGCGCTCTGTGTTGTTTTTTTTTTTTTTCTGTGTGTGTCGGCTGCGTTTTTGTTTGCGGTGCGCGCGAAGACGGTGGTGCCGAAAGTGTGCCGGCGTGGCGTTGCGACCGCGACGAGCCGCGGGCGCGCCATTTGGCTGGTGTTGCGTGAAGAGCGGCTGTGTACGGGTAGTGGCTGTAGCCGTACGTGTACGTGCACGTGCATCCGGCCCGGCCGCCAGCCCAGCCCAGCCCAGCCCAGCCCAGCCCAGCCGAGTCGGGGTGAGCGGAGGCCGACACGTGGTGGTGCTGTGCTCTCTCGGCTCGGGGGGGTTTGTGTGTGTGTGTGTGTGTGTGCGTGCGTGCGTGTGTGTCTCGTTCGCTCTCCGGAATCTGCTCGTTCTGCTGATCCCCGCCTGTCGGCGTCGTTTATTTTTACTTATTTATTTTTTACCTGTTGTTTGTTTTTCGACGTCGTCTTGCAGTTTTGTCCTTTGCGGCGTGCCGACGACCCGCCGCGCGACCTTATGAAACCCCAAAGCGTGGCGTGGCGTGGCGTGGCGTGGCCGAGCCGCAGCAGCTAAGGGGGTGCGGCCGCCTCGACGCCTTAACCTCCTAAACTTCTTTAAGCCGTTAACGCAGCCACCTAAACTAACGTAACCTAACGTAAGCCCTTAGGCCAACCCCCAAGTCGCCTTAACCTAACGTACGTGACCGCAACCTTAGCTTAACGCCTACGTTAAGACGTGACGTCACGTCAACGCTTAACCTAACCCTGACGCCTTCTTAGCCTAACCTGACGTAACCTAAGGTAAGGTAACCGTTGAAAGAAAGAAACCACCTTTGTTTTGACGTTGAGGCGTGTAAGGTCGGCTGTGAGGGCAGATTCGGTGTGTCTGTAGTTGGGGCTGGCTGGTAATTTATTTTGTTTGTTTGTTTATCGTTGTCTTGTTTTCGCCTGTGGCGGGGGGGTTGGCGCTCCGTCGGCCGGTGCCATGTTGCGCAGGCGGCGATCGTAAAAAAGTAGAAAAAAAAAAAGAAAAAAGAAAAAAAAAATGTGTTGGAAGGGCTGTGGGTGTTGGCGGGCGAGGCGAGAGGAGGAGGACGGCCCGCGGCCGTGGCCCGACGGCTGCGGGCCGATCGGGAAAACGGCGGAAGGCGATGGGGCGGCGGAGGTGCGTTTGTGCACGGCCGTCATCGCCGCACGACTCGGCTCGTGTGGCTGTGGCGCCGGCCGCGGTGGCCGGGCTGCCGCGGCGACGGTGTGGGAGTTTTGACGAAGGTTTGGCCATTGTGGCGGGTCGTCGGCTGGGGCTGTGGGGGCGGCATTTGGGCGGGGGCGGCGATTCTCGGCGGGCCGACCCAGGCTGTGGCGCGCGGTGGCTGCAGTTTGGCCGTGGTTTGCGGCGCCGCCGCGGCGACTGGTTGGCGACCGTGGTGTCGGTGTGTGTAGCCCCATCCTCGGTGGTTTGAATGGCGCGGGTGGTTGCGGCGCAGGTTGGGGGCTGCTCCGCGCAGGCTGTCGGACGTTGGGCGGTAGCAAGCGCGGGAGGCGCGGCGCGGCGGCGCGGCGGCGCGCCGAGTGGCGGCCGCTCTCTCGGCCGTCCGCGCCCGCCCGCGACACTGGCTGGGCCAGGCGCGTGCGCGGCTATTCTCTGCTGCGCGCCCCTCGCTGTTGTGCGTCGTCGAAGGAGAGAAGGAAGCGAAAGCAAGGGGAAAAAAGAAAAGAGAACAGGCAAAAGATGGCAGACCAGGCGGCTACGAACGAGACTGCCGCGGCACCCGCCGCCACCGGCACTACGAAGAAGGCCAAGTCTGCGTCGTCTGCGAAGAAGCCGCGCGCCAAGCCTGCGCACCCGCGCACCTCTGAGATGGTGACGGCCGCCATCAAGAGTCTGAAGGAGCGCGGCGGGTCGTCGCTGCAGGCGATCAAGAAGTACATTGCCGCGCACTACAAGCTGGACGCGGAGAAGCTGGCGCCCTTTATCAAGAAGTACCTCAAGTCGGCCGTCGTGGCTGGCGAGCTGGTGCAGACGAAGGGGAAGGGCGCGTCGGGCTCTTTCAAGCTTGCCGGCGCCGGCGGCGGGGCGGCCGAGGGCGGCAAGGCTCGTGGTGGCGGCGGTGGTGCGAAGAAGAAGCGCGCCGCTCCGGCCAGCAAGGAGAAGAAGGGGGCCCGTGCGGCCGGCGCAAAGAAGGCTGGCGGCGTGAAGGCGGCGACCGGTCGGAAGGCGGGCGCCGCCAAGAAGGCGTCTGCGGCGTCGGCCGCTCCCGCGGGTGCGAAGAAGGCGGCTGCGGCCAAGCCGGCCAAGGCCAAGTCGCCGTCGAAGGCGAAGAAGGCCGCCAAGGTTCCGACGAAGAAGCCGAAGGCGCCGCGCCCGAAGAAGGCGACGGCGACGCCGTCTAAGGCGAAGGCTTCGCCCAAGAAGAAGAAGTAAAAAGGGCAGGGAAGGGTTGGCGGTTGACACCGTCGCCTGGAGGCCGGCGCGCAACCAGAGGCTGTCGCGCGGTCCCGGACAAAAACAAAAACGGCCCTTCTCAGGGCCATCAAAGCACGTCGGGAAGGTGTTGATTGTCGTGTCGTGTCGTGGTCGGTCGGTTGCCTTGTTGTCTGTCTGTCTGTCTTGCTTGCTGGCGTTTGTTTGTTTCATGTGTGGATGGTGGTTGGATTGTGGGGTCGTTGGCGGGCGTGGGCGGCGGCGCCGCGGTTGGTGTTACACAAAGTGTATTTTACTTTTATTATTTTTTACCTATTTATTTTGCGCCGCGTTTGTTTGTTTGTTTGTCTTGGTGGTGGTTTTGGAATAGTCTTTTTTGCTTTGCTTTGCTTTCCGGGCGTCACGTTTTGTGCCGTGGCCTGTGTGGGTGGCGCTATTGACGCTTGCGACTTGGTTCGGCCGGTGCGGTGCTTTTTTCTTTTTTTTGGAAACGGCGGCGCCGGGCCGGGCCGGGGGTGGGACGACTGGACTGGAGAGTGAGTGGGGAACTAGTCGTTGCGACCGACAAAGTTTTGCTCGCGACGGAGAGACGTTAGTGGCCCTGAAAAGGGCCGTTTTGTTTGTTTGGCGGTGTGCGGGTTTAGGCGCGCTCGCCGCGGATGCGGCGCGCGAGCTGGATGTCCTTGGGCATGATGGTGACTCGCTTGGCGTGGATTGCGCACAGGTTGGTGTCTTCGAAGAGGCCGACGAGGTAGGCCTCGCTGGCCTCCTGCAGGGCCATGACTGCGGAGCTCTGGAAGCGCAGGTCGGTCTTGAAGTCCTGGGCGATCTCGCGCACTAGGCGCTGGAATGGCAGCTTGCGGATGAGCAGCTCTGTGCTCTTCTGGTAGCGCCTGATTTCTCGCAGGGCGACGGTGCCCGGCCTGTAGCGGTGGGGCTTCTTGACGCCGCCGGTGGCGGGCGCGCTCTTCCTCGCCGCCTTGGTGGCGAGCTGTTTGCGCGGCGCCTTTCCGCCGGTGGACTTGCGGGCCGTTTGCTTTGTCCGGGCCATGGCTACTGCGGATGCGGATGCGGCGTGGAGGATATGCGTGCGCGACGGCGTCCGGTGCTGCCTTGACAACGGGCCCGCGCGCCCCGGGTGCTGCGCTTATATGCCCTCGGTGCGCGGTGGTGGGGGGAGGGGAGGGCGGGCCGCGGGGCCCCAGAGTCTATATAGGGGGGCGGCGCGCGCGCTGGGCGCCACAACCGTAGCCGACTCGCTAGCGCCGGGTGAGGAGCTTGCCTTGCTTTCTGTTTTTTATATTATTGTGGTTGAGACGCTTGAAGAAGAAGAATGACAGGCCGCGGCAAGGGAGGAAAGGGGCTCGGCAAGGGTGGCGCCAAGCGGCACCGCAAGGTGTTGCGCGACAACATCCAGGGCATCACGAAGCCCGCGATCCGCCGCCTGGCGCGCAGGGGCGGCGTGAAGCGCATCTCTGGTCTGATCTACGAGGAGACGCGCGGAGTGCTGAAGGTGTTCCTGGAGAACGTGATCCGCGACGCTGGTGACGTACACTGAGCACGCCAAGCGCAAGACTGTGACGGCCATGGACGTGGTGTACGCCCTGAAGAGGCAGGGGCGCACCCTGTACGGTTTCGGCGGTTAGGCGGTGTGAGACCGAAGGAAGGAAAGAGAGATAGATTGAAAAACGGCCCTTTTCAGGGCCACCACAGTGTTCGGAAGTTGAAAAGTGCGAAAGAGTCTGTGTTGCTGGTTTTTCTTTTCCTTTTTAGTCTACTTGGCCTTTTAGTTTTGTTTGGAGTTTTTTTTGACGTGGTGTGCGGTGCGGTTGGGAGGGAAGGAAGCGTGCCCTTGCGTTGTGTGAGCTCCTTCCTTCCTTCCTTCCTTCCCCTCCCTCTTTGCTTGTATGCTTCTTGTCGGTGGATGGGCTGTGTGTTGCGGCGCGGCTGAGCGCCGAGGGGTTATTTTTGAGGTGTGTTGTTGTGCGCCACGTGTGCTGGTTAATGGTCGCGAGACTGTGCGTGCGTGGAGTTGAGTGGAGGAGGTGGCCAAGTACGTGTGTACAAGATGGCGGCGCCTGTGTGTGTAAGAAGGAAAAAAAAACCGTACACAGAGAGAGAGAGAGAGAGAGAGAGAGAGAGAGAGAGAGAGAGAAAAGTGGTGCGACGAACGACTGGAATTCTGCTTTGGACGTAGGTTTGTGTGGTGGCCCTGAAAAGGGCCGATTGTGTTTTGTTTTTTGAGCCGAGGCGGCAAATGGCGCGCTGCGTGCCAAGGGAGCACGCGGCGGTTGCCGATTGCGCTGTCTCTCTTTTAGGCCTTCTTCTCGGTCTTCTTTGGCAGCAGGACGGCCTGGATGTTGGGCAGGACACCTCCCTGTGCGATGGTGACGCCCGACAAGAGCTTGTTGAGCTCCTCGTCGTTGCGTATGGCGAGCTGCAGGTGGCGCGGGATGATGCGCGTCTTCTTGTTGTCGCGGGCCGCGTTTCCGGCCAGCTCGAGCACCTCAGCCGCGAGGTACTCCATGACGGCGGCGAGGTAGACGGGCGCCCCGGCGCCGACGCGCTCGGCGTAGTTTCCCTTGCGCAGGAGGCGGTGGATTCTGCCGACCGGGAACTGGAGCCCAGCCCTGCTTGAGCGGGACTTTGACTTGCCCTTGACTTTGCCTCCCTTTCCGCGTCCGGACATGGCGATGGGCTAGTTTGGAAAGAAGCGAGAAAGAAAAAGCACAACGCCCCAAACGGTGCGAGCCGCAGCGAGTCGAGCAGCGGAGTGCGTGCCGGCGCCGGCGGGGTGGGGGTCCTTTATGGGCTCGGGTGCGGCGGCCGGTTGCGCGCGCGCCCCATTGGTCGGCGGCCGCAGCAGGGCGAGCTGGTAAAGGTGCGGCGGCGGCGTGCGGCGGGTGCCACTGTGTGGGGAGACGCTGACTGGAGCGGAGCGCCTGACTGACTGACTGACTGCGCGTGCCTGCCTGCCTGCCTGCCTGCCTGCCTGCCTGCCTGTTTGTTCGTGATGCCGCCCAAGACTAGCGGGAAAGCCGCCAAGAAGGCTGGCAAGGCGCAGAAGAACATTTCGAAGGGCGACAAGAAGAAGAAGCGCAAGAGGAAGGAGAGCTATGCCATCTACATCTACAAGGTGCTGAAGCAGGTGCACCCTGACACGGGCATCTCTTCGAAGGCGATGAGCATCATGAACAGCTTCGTGAACGACATTTTCGAGCGCATTGCGGCCGAGGCTTCTCGCCTGGCGCACTACAACAAGCGCTCGACCATCACGTCCCGCGAGATCCAGACCGCTGTGCGGCTCTTGCTGCCTGGCGAGCTGGCCAAGCACGCGGTGAGCGAGGGCACGAAGGCGGTGACCAAGTACACGAGCTCCAAGTAAGGAGGTGGCTCTTGGAAATAGGAGGCTCGTCCGCGGCGCGGCGAAGAAAAGAAAAAACGGCCCTTTTCAGGGCCACCAAAATGCCTTTGCGGGAAGGGCGGAATTGTTGTTGTTGTTGTTGTTGTTGTTGTGAGCGGGTGGACGGGCGGCACAGCTGTAGCTGTAGCTTGTGGTGTGGTGTGGTGCGGCGCCGGCGCCTTTGGTTTTGGTGTGACGTTGGGATACGCACTTTAGGCCACAGCCGGGTCGTGGGCGTGGGTGTTTCGAGACGTGTTGGTGTTAGGGGGGCGGATCGCTGGAGTTGGCTTGTTTGATATATATATTTTTTTTTTTTTTTTTGTCCCCTTTGTATGGTATGGCCGGAGGTGTGGAACGGAAAGCAAACCGCGATTGTCGGATGTCACACCGTTGGTGGCGAGGGTGAGAAACACGTTGCCGCCTACAGCTGCTTCTACGCCGAGCGGGTGGGTTAAGTTAGTAGTTGGTTGGTTGGGCGACGTAAAAGTGGAGCGTGGAGGTGTGTGTGAACGTGAGGAGACACGCATTGCATTGTATTTGTACGCGCGAGGTGAGTTAGGAGACCACGCGCCACGACGTACGGTGCCCTCTTTCGACCTGACGTCTGACGTCTGGAGGCGGTGTCGTCATTCTGGATGTACGTGTATTTTCCGCTCAGTTGAGTGAGGTGACGCGAGACGACGGCGTCGGTGGTGTTTTTGTTTTGTTGTTGGCGCCCCGGGGATGAAGAGGGGCACCCGACGGTAACGAGAGGTTGCACTTTGTGATCGGTCGAATGTCCGGGGAGCGAGGAATAGGGTGGGGGGTTGAAAAGAAACGCCAGTGTAGGGCAACGGGACGGTGAACGTTCCCGTGGTGTCGGAGGTGTGCAGTGGGGGGGAGGAAAAAAAAAAAGCGCGTAACGGCGCGGCTGCCGTGGTGGAAACGTTCTCTCCAACTGTGGTGGTGTCCCCTGTGTGTTTTGTTGTTCTCTATATCGTGTGTCCCCTCGCACAAGACGCTCTCTGGGCGGGTTTGATTCATTCATTTTTGCATAGTCACGTAGCGTAGAATGGAATGCGCAAGAGTTGAGTGAGACTGGCGACGGTATATGGTCTGAGCAGCGTCAGCTGCACTGCACTCCCCGGAAAAGAATCTTGGATGCCGTGCTAACTGAAATTTGGTGGACGGGGTTCTCAAGGCTGTTTTGCTATTTTCTTGTTTGTTTGTCTCTAGTTAAGATGGTGAAATGACGTCGAAGAAGCAGTATTGCAAATACTGTTATGGAAATGCCCTAGTTTGATGAAAGGAAATGTGTGTTGAATATACAGGATGGTAAAGACCAAGTGCGTTGAAAGAAACGTTGTGAAGGAACGAACGTTCCCTGAATTGGTTTCTTTTTGTTCCCGAGTTGTGTACAATGGACGACGGTTGTGCCATATCGCAGCATTGCATCATCCCCAGGTTTGATTTCAATTGAGCGATAAAAAAAGGAAAAAGAGAAGAACAAGAACACTATCGAAATGGTCTATGGTGTGTGACCCACAATTGTTGTCTTTAAATCACTTACCCAACCATGTCGTAAAAATATTTTTTTTTTTTTTTTTTTTTTTTTTTTTTTTTTTTTTACAGTGGCTGCCGAATGACCTAGATGTAACAGAGAGAGAGAGAAACACATGGCGTGTCAGATGTTTGTTTTCTTTTCCCCCCCCCCCCCCCCCCCTCTCGTCAAGTGGCAAATGCGAACACCGTCAGCTGTAATTGACGATCGACACTAGTATGGCGCGAAAAGGGGGTGCGACCTGTGCAGTTGTGGGTGAAACTTTGGGTGATGGGCTGTCATGCGGCATCGCGTGCGTTCATTACCCCTCGGCGGCGGCGGCGGCGGCGGCGGCGGCGCCGCAGCTCCGTCCAGCTCGCGCTCTCGGAAACAACCCTCTCGTAATGCCGCGTCTCCTCCGTCACTGCAATTTTCAAAGGGAAACCTGTGTGGCCGGTGGGGGTGTGTCAACCGTTGGCCCTCAAGCTCCGCCGACAAAAAGTGTTGAGTGTATCCAGTGTGAGAGAGGTTGACGCTTTTCGTGGTGTGTGTGTGTGTGTGTGTGTGTGTGTGTGTGGCAATGTTTTGAAAAGTTTGCAACGTACGTTAAGAAGTGTTGACGCTGAAACTTGCGGGCTGTGTGGCCCTGGTGGTTGGCTGGCTGGAGACGCGGGCGTGTCCAGTCGGTCGGTTGTTGTGGCTGAAAGGTACGTATACGGTTCCGCCGTCCCGTCGGAACTGCGTCTGTCTGGAAGGTATGACGTGACGTGCAGTTTTTATTAGGTCAGCCCTTGTTGTGTATTGTTCCATTTGTTGCTCACTCGTCACCCGTATTTGGTGTGGCGATGTATGTGGACGTACTGCTGGATCAGTGTCAGGGTTTCCGTGGGAGGTGTTGGTTGGGTTGGATTTGCCTGACACGGCTGAGTCCGCAATTGGCCTGCCGTTCGTTGATGCGATATGTGGGTTCTGAGGAAGAATGTGTACGAGATAGTTGCCCCTGCCCTGCCCTTTCTTTCGCGTTCGTGTGTGCCCCCCTTGTTGTGTAGTGTGGGTTGAACATGGTTCTTTACCGAGTGGGGGGGAATGGGATGGACGGATCCGTTGCTGTTGCTGTCACCGTCAAGACAACGCACGCACGCACGCACGCACCCCTGTCCTACGAGAAGGTGTGTCAACCGGGGTTTCGGTAGTCGTGTGTGTAGGGGACGGGGAGAAGCAAAGTGGAGAGTGCGGCACGGGCAGAGAGTGGAATTGGGGCGCGTTGATGTTGGGAAACATGCCCCAAGGGTTGCGGGATGATGTGGCGGTGAGAGCGGGGGGCGGGGGAGAAAAGAAAAGCGAAAAAGAACTAAGGAAGAGGAGGAGGCGTGCGTGTGCGCAGTGGCGGGGCCCCAAAGACCTGTCGTGTGGTGTCGGCCGAACGCGAGCGCGAACGCGAACGCGAACGCGTGTGCGGGGCAGCGTCGGCACGGAGAAGCGAGGAGGAGAGAGAGAGAGAGAGCTGGTCTGATGGGTATTTTTTACCCCCTGTACTCGAAGGACCGGATCTGTCCTTGATCCCTGCCTTCTGTCTGATTATGTTGGGTAACAAAATGATGGGATGATAGGGTCTCTTGGGTGTGTGTAGATGTTTGTTTGTTTGAGTGAGTGTTATGGTGTTTGTATTTTATTTTTGTTTATCATGGTATGTTGTAGTTTGTGGTGTTTTGTCGTGATGGGAAATGTCGTTCTTGGGTCGGGTGGATTTTGGTCCCAGATTTCTGATGAGTGGGTGGTTCGAATCCGTGGTTTGGTGGAAAAAAAACAAAAAAAAAAAAAAAAAAAAACTTTATGGATTTTTCTTTGGATGATTTCCGGGATTTTGATTGAGTATGTTATGGTTTGTGTATATGTCTCGGTTTGTCTGGTACCGGCCGGCATCAGCAGTAATTCTGAAGTATTTGTTCTGCACCCTTTTTTACTCTTGTTATGTTTGGTGTCTGCGGCCATTGACGAGATTTTTCAGAGCCGTAAGTGATGGCTGGTTCCTATGACGGTTTTGAAGATTTTCTTTTTGGCGCGCATATTTATTCTGTTTCCTTTGATGATTGGGTACAGTCTGAATATTGCTGCTGCAGCCTTGTTACAAACGTGTGTAACATGGTCTCTAAATGTCAACCTCTTGTCCAGCTTGATGCCTAGATACTTTATTGTGCCTGACCATGGAAGATTGTTATTTCTGAGGCGTATATGCAGGTTAGGAGGTATTCTTTTTGAATGTGAATCGTATTGTATTGCTTGGGTTTTCTCCGCGTTTATTGTTTTTTTGGTTAGCCCATTTCTGGATGGATTGTAGGTGTTGCTCTATTTTTGTGACTCTATATTGCAGGTTAGAACTGCTGCGGTAGACTGCAGTGTCGTCTGCAAATAGTGACAAGTGTCCTCCCAGCTGTTTGTTTGTGTATATTGAGTAGAGAATGGGCCCCAGCACTGAGCCTTGCGGGACTCCAGCCTCTATGGATCTAGTGTTACTTGCCGCTCCTGGTACATGGACATAGAATGCTCTGTTGCGGAGAAAAGAAGCAATAATGTGGATGGGGCAGTTGTACTGGTGGAGCTTGTAGATAAGGACTGGTGGAGCTTGTAGATAAGGCGTTATCCGAATGCTTTTCCAATGTCAAGCAGGACTGCTCCAGTACTGTGTCTAATGTTTCTGGCCTGACATATGTGCTCGACTAGTCTGGTCACCTGGTGGGTGGTGCTGTGTTCTTCGCGGAATCGGAATTGTTGTGGGATGATTATGTTGTTATCCTTTAAGAATTGAATTTCTTCAGTTCAGTTTGAATGAGCTTTCCGAGAACCTTTCCAAGGAAGTTGGCCTATAGTTTTGCGGAAATAATAAGTCCTTGTTTGGCTTTGGTAATGTGATGACTCGGGCCTGTTTCCAAGTAGTTTAGTCTGAAGCAAGCATTATATATTGATGTTAGATAGATAATTGATAGTTGCTGGAGGTAGGTGATGTAGTAGTTGCGGTTTGATGGAATCTGGGCCTGATGCTCTTTAGGATGTGTGTATGTTTGTGATGTGATAAGATACGGGGTTTCTGCGTTTATTGGATTGTGAAAGATGTTCTGATCGGGGCACTTAGGATGCGGTTTTACCCTTCTGAGTACCATTTCCTGGTGGTCATCAGTTTCGTCATCTACCGCTTCTGGTGCTTGGAATTGCCTTTCTAGTGAATCCGCCAGTGCTTCAGCTCGGTCTGTGGGGTCGTTCCTTCCCATGTAGATGTAGATGTTCGTGTCTAGTTTACGAGTTTTAAGAAATTTCCAGAATTTTTCCTGGTCCCTTCCTGCTTCTCGTAACGTTTCCTCCCACGCCTCGCTACGGTGGTTTTCGGAGCTCTCTTTTTGATCCTCCCGGCCAATTGCTCTGATTTTCGTCGGTCGGCTGGGTCCCTGTAGTTTTGCCATCTCTTTCTGGCGCGCGTCGGGCTGCGGTTGGCGCCTTTGTGTGGCAACGGCCGGGCAAGCAGCGGTGTGTGGTGTGGTGCGGGGCGGGCAGGGGCAGTGGTGGTTGACGGATGGCCTGGGGGCCGAAAAACGGGCCGGCCGGCGGACGGATGTTGAGAGAGGCGGCGCGCACGCGTCTCGCGCGGACACAGGCGCCACAGCGTTGATGATTGGAAGGAGGTGCGGTGCGGGGATGGGCCCAGGAAAAAAGACGGTCGTGGCCCCTGTCTTGGGTGCGTGTCGACGTCAGCAACCGTCGGTGTGGTGTGGTTGTGGTGTGGTGTGGTGTGGTGTGGTGTGGTGTGGTGTGGTGTGGTGTGGGCAGGGAGGGGGGAAAAGCGGGCTGCGGGCTGCGGGCTGCGGGCTGCGGGCTTGCGGAGGGAATGGTGGTGGGGAGTAGGCACACATGTGGGCGGGCGCAAAATCGGCCGGTGCCCGCAAACCGCGGCGGGATATTGGGTGGAAAAGAGGGAAATTGTAGAAAGGAAAACAAGCGGAGGGGTGCGAATGTGGTGGGGTGGGGGGACGGGCGGGGGCGAGGCGACAGCTTGCTTTTTCTTTTTCATTTTATTTTATTTTGTTGTAGTGTTTTTGTTTTTTTTTGTTTTTTTTGCGTGTGTGTGGCCTTGGAGAGGCTGGTCTTGTCTGGCTTACGCTTTGGGTGCGTGTGTTGGTACTTTTTCGTTTTTTCTTGTTCTGCAGAGCAGGGGCGGGGCGGTGGGAACGGCTGGCTGGCTGTGCCCAGAGGAGGAGGAGACGCTGGCGGCGGGCCCGGCTCCTGGGGCTGCTGTTGCATGCGCTGTGCAAAGAAAGGAAGAGTGGGTTTGTTTGGCTGGTGAAGTGCATTATTTAAGTGTGGGCTTGCCGGCCTGGCTCCGATGCGCAGGTAGATAGATGCCGGCGGCGACCGCAGGCAGGCGCGTTGTGTGTACAGAGGGACGAGCCATGTGTTTTGCAAGCAGGGACGTGGCGTGCCGAGTGGAGAGGAGGCGGCGGCTCGGCTCGGTTCGGCCCGGTCCGGCGGTAGCCGCGCTGTTGTCGCGGACGTGAGCGCCCCCTGGCGGGCGGGTGGTTGGCGGCGGCGTGGTGGACGCGTGTGGCAGTTGTGTGCACGGGTTGCTTGGGCGAGTGAGCAGTGGCTGGCGGTGTTGGCGCGTCGTCGGGGAGGTATGTGTTGCGGCCGCGTCTGCTGCGCGCTGCGTCGTTGTGTCGACTGTGTGTGGGCGTGGGCACGTGTGCTCTGGCGAGGGCGTCGTAAAAAAGTGGGTCGCGGTGTGCGTGCGTAGCCCGTGATGATGTATTGTGCGTCGCGTCGTTGTGTGCGAACGGATGCCGAGAGGTGTGTGGTGAGTGCGAAGCGCGAATGTGCGGCGTTTGGCGGTTTCGGTGTGTTTTCTGTTTTTGCGGCGTGAGAGTGGGGCTGGCTGGCTGGCTGGCTGGCTGGCTGTTTGTTGTTGGTGTTGCCTTGTGTGTGTAGGTTGATGGCGCGACGCGGAGGGGACGCCGTTTGCTGCGTGCCTTGCCTCGCGTGTGTTGGCGCGCCGTGCATGTGTTTGGGTCGTTGGGGGCGGTGTTTTTGTTTGTATTTGGATTTTCATTTTTTGGCGTGTTGTGTCGTGTATGGCAAGGGCGAGAGGAGTAGTGCGGTAGTGTCGTTGCGGCACGGGCGTCTGGTGGGGCTGTGCGTCGTGGCGGGGAAGGTGTGTAGGTTGCGGCGATGCGGCGAGCCCAGCCCGTCGTTTGACGGTGTGCCGGGTGAGTTGCGCTGCGAATCGAGTGTGGCGGGAAGGGAGCTGCGTGGCGCCTGCGTCCGTTGGCAGCAGGGGCTGTGCCTTTTGAGAGTTTGTTTGATTTCGGGACGACGACGACGACGACGACTGGTTGGTTGGTGGGTGGGGTGGCGTGCACGTTTGTCGTACTGGGCGAGTCGATTGCCTGCCGGCTGGCGAAAGGTGCGCCGCCGCCCGTCTCTCGCGCTCTGTGTTGTTTTTTTTTTTTTCTGTGTGTGTCGGCTGCGTTTTTGTTTGCGGTGCGCGCGAAGACGGTGGTGCCGAAAGTGTGCCGGCGTGGCGTTGCGACCGCGACGAGCCGCGGGCGCGCCATTTGGCTGGTGTTGCGTGAAGAAGCGGCTGTGTACGGGTAGTGGCTGTAGCCGTACGTGTACGTGCACGTGCATCCGGCCCGGCCGCCAGCCCAGCCCCAGCCCAGCCGAGTCGGTACGGTGAGCGGAGGCCGACACGTGGTGGTGCTGTGCTCTCTCGGCTCGGGGGGGTTTGTGTGTGTGTGTGTGTGTGTGCGTGCGTGCGTGTGTGTCTCGTTCGCTCTCCGGAATCTGCTCGTTCTGCTGATCCCCGCCTGTCGGCGTCGTTTATTTTTACTTATTTATTTTTTAACATGTTGTTTGTTTTTCGACGTCGTCTTGCAGTTTTGTCCTTTGCGGCGTGCCGACGACCCGCCGCGCGACTTATGAAACCCCAAAGCGTGGCGTGGCGTGGCGTGGCGTGGCCGAGCCGCAGCAGCTAAGGGGGTGCGGCCGCCTCGACGCCTTAACCTCCTAAACTTCTTTAAGCCGTTAACGCAGCCACCTAAACTAACGTAACCTAACGTAAGCCCTTAGGCCAACCCCCAAGTCGCCTTAACTAACGTACGTGACCGCAACCTTAGCTTAACGCCTACGTTAAGACGTGACGTCACGTCAACGCTTAACCTAACCCTGACGCCTTCTTAGCCTAACCTGACGTAACCTAAGGTAAGGTAACCGTTGAAAGAAAGAAACCACCTTTGTTTTGACGTTGAGGCGTGTAAGGTCGGCTGTGAGGGCAGATTCGGTGTGTCTGTAGTTGGGCTGGCTGGTAATTTATTTTGTTTGTTTGTTTATCGTTGTCTTGTTTTCGCCTGTGGCGGGAGGGGTTGGCGCTCCGTCGGCCGGTGCCATGTTGCGCAGGCGGCGATCGTAAAAAAGTAGAAAAAAAAAAAGAAAAAAGAAAAAAAAATGTGTTGGAAGGGCTGTGGGTGTTGGCGGGCGAGGCGAGAGGAGGAGGACGGCCCGCGGCCGTGGCCCGACGGCTGCGGGCCGATCGGGAAACGGCGGAAGGCGATGGGCGGCGGTCGAGTGCGTTTGTGCACGGCCGTCATCGCCGCACGACTCGGCTCGTGTGGCTGTGGCGCCGGCCGCGGTGGCCGGGCTGCCGCGGCGACGGTGTGGGAGTTTTGACGAAGGTTTGGCCATTGTGGCGGGTCGTCGGCTGGGGCTGTGGGGGCGGCATTTGGGCGGGGGCGGCGATTCTCGGCGGGCCGACCCAGGCTGTAGGCGCGCGGTGGCTGCAGTATTGGCCGTGGTTTGCGGCGCCGCCGCGGCGACTGGTTGGCGACCGTGGTGTCGGTGTGTGTAGCCCCATCCTCGGTGGTTTGAATGGCGCGGGTGGTTGCGGCGCAGGTTGGGGGCTGCTCCGCGCAGGCTGTCGGACGTTGGGCGGTAGCAAGCGCGGGAGGCGCGGCGCGGCGGCGCGGCGGCGCGCCGAGTGGCGGCCGCTCTCTCGCCGTCCGCGCCCGCCCGCGACACTGGCTGGGCCAGGCGCGTTGCGCGGCTATTCTCTGCTGCGCGCCCCTCGCTGTTGTGCGTCGTCGAAGGAGAGAAGGAAGCGAAAGCAAGGGGAAAAAAGAAAAGAGAACAGGCAAAAGATGGCAGACCAGGCGGCTACGAACGAGACTGCCCGCGGCACCCGCCGCCACCGGCACTACGAAGAAGGCCAAGTCTGCGTCGTCTGCGAAGAAGCCGCGCGCCAAGCCTGCGCACCCGCGCACCTCTGAGATGGTGACGGCCGCCATCAAGAGTCTGAAGAGCGCGGCGGGTCGTCGCTGCAGGCGATCAAGAAGTACATTGCCGCGCACTACAAGCTGGACGCGAGAGAAGCTGGCGCCCTTTATCAAGAAGTACCTCAAGTCGGCCGTCGTGGCTGGCGAGCTGGTGCAGACGAAGGGGAAGGGCGCGTCGGGCTCTTTCAAGCTTGCCGGCGCCGGCGGCGGGGCGGCCGAGGGCGGCAAGGCTCGTGGTGGCGGCGGTGGTGCGAAGAAGAAGCGCGCCGCTCCGGCCAGCAAGGGAGAAGAAGGGGGCCCGTGCGGCCGGCGCAAAGAAGGCTGGCGGCGTGAAGGCGGCGACCGGTCGGAAGGCGGGCGCCGCCAAGAAGGCGTCTGCGGCGTCGGCCGCTCCGCGGGTGCGAAGAAGGCGGCTGCGGCCAAGCCGGCCAGGCCAAGTCGCCGTCGAAGGCGAAGAAGGCCGCCAAGGTTCCGACGAAGAAGCCGAAGGCGCCGCGCCCGAAGAAGGCGACGGCGACGCCGTCTAAGGCGAAGGCTTCGCCCAAGAAGAAGAAGTAAAAAGGGCAGGGAAGGGTTGGCGGTTGACACCGTCGCCTGGAGGCCGGCGCGCAACCAGAGGCTGTAGCGCGGTCCCGGACAAAAACAAAACGGCCCTTCTCAGGGCCATCAAAGCACGTCGGGAAGGTGTTTGATTGTCGTGTCGTGTCGTGGTCGGTCGGATTGCCTTGTTGTCTGTCTGTCTGTCTTGCTTGCTGGCGTTTGTTTGTTTCATGTGTGGATGGTGGGTTGGATTGTGGGGTCGTTGGCGGGCGTGGGCGGCGGCGCCGCGGTTGGTGTTACACAAAGTGTATTTTACTTTTATATTTTTTACCTATTTATTTTGCGCCGCGTTTGTTTGTTTGTTTGTCTTGGTGGTGGTTTTGGGAATAGTCTTTTTTGCTTTGCTTTGCTTTCCCGGGCGTCACGTTTTGTGCCGTGGCCTGTGTGGGTGGCGCTATTGACGCTTGCGACTTGGTTCGGCCGGTGCGGTGCTTTTTTCTTTTTTTTGGAAACGGCGGCGCCGGGCCGGGCCGGGGGTGGGACGACTGGACTGGAGAGTGAGTGGGGGAACTAGTCGTTGCGACCGACAAGTTTTGCTCGCGACGGAGAGACGTTAGTGGCCCTGAAAAGGGCCGTTTTGTTTGTTTGGCGGTGTGCGGGTTTTAGGCGCGCTCGCCGCGGATGCGGCGCGCGAGCTGGATGTCCTTGGGCATGATGGTGACTCGCTTGGCGTGGATTGCGCACAGGTTGGTGTCTTCGAAGAGGCCGACGAGGTAGGCCTCGCTGGCCTCCTGCAGGGCCATGACTGCGGAGCTCTGGAAGCGCAGGTCGGTCTTGAAGTCCTGGGCGATCTCGCGCACTAGGCGCTGGAATGGCAGCTTGCGGATGAGCAGCTCTGTGCTCTTCTGGTAGCGCCTGATTTCTCGCAGGGGCGACGGTTGCCCGGCCTGTAGCGGTGGGGCTTCTTGACGCCGCCGGTGGCGGGCGCGCTCTTCCTCGCCGCCTTGGTGGCGAGCTGTTTGGCGGCGGCGCCTTTCCGCCGGTGGACTTGCGGGCCGTTTGCTTTGTCCGGGCCATGGCTACTGCGGATGCGGATGCGGCGTGGAGGATATGCGTGCGCGACGGCGTCCGGTGCTGCCTTGACAACGGGCCCGCGCGCCCCGGGTGCTGCGCTTATATGCCCTCGGTGCGCGGTGGTGGGGGGAGGGGAGGGCGGGGCCGCGGGGCCCCAGAGTCTATATATGGGGGCGGCGCGCGCGCTGGGCGCCACAACCGTAGCCGACTCGCTAGCGCCGGGTGAGGAGCTTGCCTTGCTTTCTGTTTTTTATATTATTGTGGTTGAGACGCTTGAAGAAGAAGAATGACAGGCCGCGGCAAGGGAGGAAAGGGGCTCGGCAAGGGTGGCGCCAAGCGGCACCGCAAGGTGTTTGCGCGACAACATCCAGGGCATCACGAAGCCCGCGATCCGCCGCCTGGCGCGCAGGGGGCGGCGTGAAGCGCATCTCTGGTCTGATCTACGAGGAGACGCGCGGAGTGCTGAAGGTGTTCCTGGAGAACGTGATCCGCGACGCGGTGACGTACACTGAGCACGCCAAGCGCAAGACTGTGACGGCCATGGACGTGGTGTACGCCCTGAAGAGGCAGGGGCGCACCCCTGTACGGTTTCGGCTGTTAGGCGGTGTGAGACCGAGGAAGGAAAGAGAGATAGATTGAAAAACGGACCCTTTTCAGGCCCACCACAGTGTTCGGAAGTTGAAAAGTGCGAAAGAGTCTGTGTTGCTGGTTTTTCTTTTCCTTTTTAGTCTACTTGGCCTTTTAGTTTTGTTTGGAGTTTTTTTTGACGTGGTGTGCGGTGCGGTTGGGAGGGAAGGAAGCGTGCCCTTGCGTTGTGTGAGCTCCTTCCTTCCTTCCTTCCTCCTCCCCTCCCTCTTTTGCTTGTATGCTTCTTGTCGGTGGATGGGCTGTGTGTTGCGGCGCGGCTGAGCGCCGAGGGGTTATTTTTGAGGTGTGTTGTTGTGCGCCACGTGTGCTGGTTAATGGTCGCGAGACTGTGCGTGCGTGGAGTTGAGTGGAGGAGGTGGCCAAGTACGTGTGTAACACGCGATCTAGTGTGAGAGAGAGAGAGAGAGAGAGAGAGAGAGAGAGAGAGAAAAGTGGTGCGACGAACGACTGGAATTCTGCTTTGGACGTAGGTTTGTGTGGTGGCCCTGAAAAGGGCCGATTGTGTTTTGTTTTTTGAGCCGAGGCGGCAAATGGCGCGCTGCGTGCCAAGGGAGCACGCGGCGGTTGCCGATTGCGCTGTCTCTCTTTTAGGCCTTCTTCTCGGTCTTCTTTGGCAGCAGGACGGCCTGGATGTTGGGCAGGACACCTCCCTGTGCGATGGTGACGCCCGACAAGAGCTTGTTGAGCTCCTCGTCGTTGCGTATGGCGAGCTGCAGGTGGCGCGGGATGATGCGCGTCTTCTTGTTGTCGCGGGCCGCGTTTCCGGCCAGCTCGAGCACCTCAGCCGCGAGGTACTCCATGACGGCGGCGAGGTAGACGGGCGCCCCGGCGCCGACGCGCTCGGCGTAGTTTCCCTTGCGCAGGAGGCGGTGGATTCTGCCGACCGGGAACTGGAGCCCAGCCCTGCTTGAGCGGGACTTTGACTTGCCCTTGACTTTGCCTCCCTTTCCGCGTCCGGACATGGCGATGGGCTAGTTTGGAAAGAAGCGAGAAAGAAAAAGCACAACGCCCCAAACGGTGCGAGCCGCAGCGAGTCGAGCAGCGGAGTGCGTGCCGGCGCCGGCGGGGTGGGGGTCCTTTATGGGCTCGGGTGCGGCGGCCGGTTGCGCGCGCGCCCCATTGGTCGGCGGCCGCAGCAGGGCGAGCTGGTAAAGGTGCGGCGGCGGCGTGCGGCGGGTGCCACTGTGTGGGGAGACGCTGACTGGAGCGGAGCGCCTGACTGACTGACTGACTGCGCGTGCCTGCCTGCCTGCCTGCCTGCCTGCCTGCCTGCCTGTTTGTTCGTGATGCCGCCCAAGACTAGCGGGAAAGCCGCCAAGAAGGCTGGCAAGGCGCAGAAGAACATTTCGAAGGGCGACAAGAAGAAGAAGCGCAAGAGGAAGGAGAGCTATGCCATCTACATCTACAAGGTGCTGAAGCAGGTGCACCCTGACACGGGCATCTCTTCGAAGGCGATGAGCATCATGAACAGCTTCGTGAACGACATTTTCGAGCGCATTGCGGCCGAGGCTTCTCGCCTGGCGCACTACAACAAGCGCTCGACCATCACGTCCCGCGAGATCCAGACCGCTGTGCGGCTCTTGCTGCCTGGCGAGCTGGCCAAGCACGCGGTGAGCGAGGGCACGAAGGCGGTGACCAAGTACACGAGCTCCAAGTAAGGAGGTGGCTCTTGGAAATAGGAGGCTCGTCCGCGGCGCGGCGAAGAAAAGAAAAAACGGCCCTTTTCAGGGCCACCAAAATGCCTTTGCGGGAAGGGCGGAATTGTTGTTGTTGTTGTTGTTGTTGTTGTGAGCGGGTGGACGGGCGGCACAGCTGTAGCTGTAGCTTGTGGTGTGGTGTGGTGCGGCGCCGGCGCCTTTGGTTTTGGTGTGACGTTGGGATACGCACTTTAGGCCACAGCCGGGTCGTGGGCGTGGGTGTTTCGAGACGTGTTGGTGTTAGGGGGGCGGATCGCTGGAGTTGGCTTGTTTGATATATATATTTTTTTTTTTTTTTTTGTCCCCTTTGTATGGTATGGCCGGAGGTGTGGAACGGAAAGCAAACCGCGATTGTCGGATGTCACACCGTTGGTGGCGAGGGTGAGAAACACGTTGCCGCCTACAGCTGCTTCTACGCCGAGCGGGTGGGTTAAGTTAGTAGTTGGTTGGTTGGGCGACGTAAAAGTGGAGCGTGGAGGTGTGTGTGAACGTGAGGAGACACGCATTGCATTGTATTTGTACGCGCGAGGTGAGTTAGGAGACCACGCGCCACGACGTACGGTGCCCTCTTTCGACCTGACGTCTGACGTCTGGAGGCGGTGTCGTCATTCTGGATGTACGTGTATTTTCCGCTCAGTTGAGTGAGGTGACGCGAGACGACGGCGTCGGTGGTGTTTTTGTTTTGTTGTTGGCGCCCCGGGGATGAAGAGGGGCACCCGACGGTAACGAGAGGTTGCACTTTGTGATCGGTCGAATGTCCGGGGAGCGAGGAATAGGGTGGGGGGTTGAAAAGAAACGCCAGTGTAGGGCAACGGGACGGTGAACGTTCCCGTGGTGTCGGAGGTGTGCAGTGGGGGGGAGGAAAAAAAAAAAAGCGCGTAACGGCGCGGCTGCCGTGGTGGAAACGTTCTCTCCAACTGTGGTGGTGTCCCCTGTGTGTTTTGTTGTTCTCTATATCGTGTGTCCCCTCGCACAAGACGCTCTCTGGGCGGGTTTGATTCATTCATTTTTGCATAGTCACGTAGCGTAGAATGGAATGCGCAAGAGTTGAGTGAGACTGGCGACGGTATATGGTCTGAGCAGCGTCAGCTGCACTGCACTCCCCGGAAAAGAATCTTGGATGCCGTGCTAACTGAAATTTGGTGGACGGGGTTCTCAAGGCTGTTTTGCTATTTTCTTGTTTGTTTGTCTCTAGTTAAGATGGTGAAATGACGTCGAAGAAGCAGTATTGCAAATACTGTTATGGAAATGCCCTAGTTTGATGAAAGGAAATGTGTGTTGAATATACAGGATGGTAAAGACCAAGTGCGTTGAAAGAAACGTTGTGAAGGAACGAACGTTCCCTGAATTGGTTTCTTTTTGTTCCCGAGTTGTGTACAATGGACGACGGTTGTGCCATATCGCAGCATTGCATCATCCCCAGGTTTGATTTCAATTGAGCGATAAAAAAAGGAAAAAGAGAAGAACAAGAACACTATCGAAATGGTCTATGGTGTGTGACCCACAATTGTTGTCTTTAAATCACTTACCCAACCATGTCGTAAAAATATTTTTTTTTTTTTTTTTTTTTTTTTTTTTTTTTTTTTTTTTTTACAGTGGCTGCCGAATGACCTAGATGTAACAGAGAGAGAGAGAAACACATGGCGTGTCAGATGTTTGTTTTCTTTTCCCCCCCCCCCCCCCCCCCCCTCTCGTCAAGTGGCAAATGCGAACACCGTCAGCTGTAATTGACGATCGACACTAGTATGGCGCGAAAAGGGGGTGCGACCTGTGCAGTTGTGGGTGAAACTTTGGGTGATGGGCTGTCATGCGGCATCGCGTGCGTTCATTACCCCTCGGCGGCGGCGGCGGCGGCGGCGGCGGCGCCGCAGCTCCGTCCAGCTCGCGCTCTCGGAAACAACCCTCTCGTAATGCCGCGTCTCCTCCGTCACTGCAATTTTCAAAGGGAAACCTGTGTGGCCGGTGGGGGTGTGTCAACCGTTGGCCCTCAAGCTCCGCCGACAAAAAGTGTTGAGTGTATCCAGTGTGAGAGAGGTTGACGCTTTTCGTGGTGTGTGTGTGTGTGTGTGTGTGTGTGTGTGTGGCAATGTTTTGAAAAGTTTGCAACGTACGTTAAGAAGTGTTGACGCTGAAACTTGCGGGCTGTGTGGCCCTGGTGGTTGGCTGGCTGGAGACGCGGGCGTGTCCAGTCGGTCGGTTGTTGTGGCTGAAAGGTACGTATACGGTTCCGCCGTCCCGTCGGAACTGCGTCTGTCTGGAAGGTATGACGTGACGTGCAGTTTTTATTAGGTCAGCCCTTGTTGTGTATTGTTCCATTTGTTGCTCACTCGTCACCCGTATTTGGTGTGGCGATGTATGTGGACGTACTGCTGGATCAGTGTCAGGGTTTCCGTGGGAGGTGTTGGTTGGGTTGGATTTGCCTGACACGGCTGAGTCCGCAATTGGCCTGCCGTTCGTTGATGCGATATGTGGGTTCTGAGGAAGAATGTGTACGAGATAGTTGCCCCTGCCCTGCCCTTTCTTTCGCGTTCGTGTGTGCCCCCCTTGTTGTGTAGTGTGGGTTGAACATGGTTCTTTACCGAGTGGGGGGGAATGGGATGGACGGATCCGTTGCTGTTGCTGTCACCGTCAAGACAACGCACGCACGCACGCACGCACCCCTGTCCTACGAGAAGGTGTGTCAACCGGGGTTTCGGTAGTCGTGTGTGTAGGGGACGGGGAGAAGCAAAGTGGAGAGTGCGGCACGGGCAGAGAGTGGAATTGGGGCGCGTTGATGTTGGGAAACATGCCCCAAGGGTTGCGGGATGATGTGGCGGTGAGAGCGGGGGGCGGGGGGAGAAAAGAAAAGCGAAAAAGAACTAAGGAAGAGGAGGAGGCGTGCGTGTGCGCAGTGGCGGGGCCCCAAAGACCTGTCGTGTGGTGTCGGCCGAACGCGAGCGCGAACGCGAACGCGAACGCGTGTGCGGGGCAGCGTCGGCACGGAGAAGCGAGGAGGAGAGAGAGAGAGAGAGCTGGTCTGATGGGTATTTTTTACCCCCTGTACTCGAAGGACCGGATCTGTCCTTGATCCCTGCCTTCTGTCTGATTATGATCTGTCTCGCGTGTGTTGATAGGGTCTCTTGGGTGTGTGTAGATGTTTGTTTGTTTGAGTGAGTGTTATGGTGTTTGTATTTTATTTTTGTTTATCATGGTATGTTGTAGTTTGTGGTGTTTTGTCGTGATGGGAAATGTCGTTCTTGGGTCGGGTGGATTTTGGTCCCAGATTTCTGATGAGTGGGTGGTTCGAATCCGTGGTTTGGTGGAAAAAAAACAAAAAAAAAAAAAAAAAAAAAACTTTATGGATTTTTCTTTGGATGATTTCCGGGATTTTGATTGAGTATGTTATGGTTTGTGTATATGTCTCGGTTTGTCTGGTACCGGCCGGCATCAGCAGTAATTCTGAAGTATTTGTTCTGCACCCTTTTTTACTCTTGTTATGTTTGGTGTCTGCGGCCATTGACGAGATTTTTCAGAGCCGTAAGTGATGGCTGGTTCCTATGACGGTTTTGAAGATTTTCTTTTTGGCGCGCATATTTATTCTGTTTCCTTTGATGATTGGGTACAGTCTGAATATTGCTGCTGCAGCCTTGTTACAAACGTGTGTAACATGGTCTCTAAATGTCAACCTCTTGTCCAGCTTGATGCCTAGATACTTTATTGTGCCTGACCATGGAAGATTGTTATTTCTGAGGCGTATATGCAGGTTAGGAGGTATTCTTTTTGAATGTGAATCGTATTGTATTGCTTGGGTTTTCTCCGCGTTTATTGTTTTTTTGGTTAGCCCATTTCTGGATGGATTGTAGGTGTTGCTCTATTTTTGTGACTCTATATTGCAGGTTAGAACTGCTGCGGTAGACTGCAGTGTCGTCTGCAAATAGTGACAAGTGTCCTCCCAGCTGTTTGTTTGTGTATATTGAGTAGAGAATGGGCCCCAGCACTGAGCCTTGCGGGACTCCAGCCTCTATGGATCTAGTGTTACTTGCCGCTCCTGGTACATGGACATAGAATGCTCTGTTGCGGAGAAAAGAAGCAATAATGTGGATGGGGCAGTTGTACTGGTGGAGCTTGTAGATAAGGCGTTATCCGAATGCTTTTCCAATGTCAAGCAGGACTGCTCCAGTACTGTGTCTAATGTTTCTGGCCTGACATATGTGCTCGACTAGTCTGGTCACCTGGTGGGTGGTGCTGTGTTCTTCGCGGAATCGGAATTGTTGTGGGATGATTATGTTGTTATCCTTTAAGAATTGAATTTCTTCAGTTCAGTTTGAATGAGCTTTCCGAGAACCTTTCCAAGGAAGTTGGCCTATAGTTTTGCGGAAATAATAAGTCCTTGTTTGGCTTTGGTAATGTGATGACTCGGGCCTGTTTCCAAGTAGTTTAGTCTGAAGCAAGCATTATATATTGATGTTAGATAGATAATTGATAGTTGCTGGAGGTAGGTGATGTAGTAGTTGCGGTTTGATGGAATCTGGGCCTGATGCCTTCTTAGGATGTGTGTATGTTTGTGATGTGATAAGATACGGGGTTTCTGCGTTTATTGGATTGTGAAAGATGTTCTGATCGGGGCACTTAGGATGCGGTTTTACCCTTCTGAGTACCATTTCCTGGTGGTCATCAGTTTCGTCATCTACCGCTTCTGGTGCTTGGAATTGCCTTTCTAGTGAATCCGCCAGTGCTTCAGCTCGGTCTGTGGGGTCGTTCCTTCCCCATGTAGATGTAGATGTTTCGTGTCTAGTTTACGAGTTTTAAGAAATTTCCAGAATTTTTCCTGGTCCCTTCCTGCTTCTCGTAACGTTTCCTCCCACGCCTCGCTACGGTGGTTTTCGGAGCTCTCTTTTTGATCCTCCCGGCCAATTGCTCTGATTTTCGTCGGTCGGCTGGGTCCCTGTAGTTTTGCCATCTCTTTCTGGCGCGCGCGGGCTGCGGTTGGCGCCTTTGGTGGCAACGGCCGGGGCAAGCAGCGGTGGTGTGGTGTGGTGCGGGGGCGGGCAGGGGCAGTGGTGGTTGACGGATGGCCTGGGGGCCGAAAAACGGGCCGGCCGGCGGACGGATGTTGAGAGAGGCGGCGCGCACGCGTCTCGCGCGGACACAGGCGCCACAGCGTTGATGATTGGAAGGAGGTGCGGTGCGGGGATGGGCCCAGGAAAAAAGACGGTCGTGGCCCCTGTCTTGGGTGCGTGTCGACGTCAGCACCGTCGGTGTGGTGTGGTGTGGTGTGGTGTGGTGTGGTGTGGTGTGGTGTGGTGTGGTGTGGTGTGGGCAGGGAGGGGGGGAAAAGCGGGCTGCGGGCTGCGGGCTGCGGGCTGCGGGCTGCGGAGGGAATGGTGGTGGGGAGTAGGCACACATGTGGGCGGGCGCAAAAATCGGCCGGTGCCCGCAAACCGCGGCGGGATATTGGGTGGAAAAGAGGGAAATTGTAGAAAGGAAAACAAGCGGAGGGGGCGAATGTGGTGGGGTGGGGGGACGGGCGGGGGCGAGGCGACAGCTTGCTTTTTCTTTTTCATTTTATTTTATTTTGTTGTAGTGTTTTTGTTTTTTTTTGTTTTTTTTGCGTGTGTGTGGCCTTGGAGAGGCTGGTCTTGTCTGGCTTACGCTTTGGGTGCGTGTGTTGGTACTTTTTCGTTTTTTCTTGTTCTGCAGAGCAAGGGGCGGGGCGGTGGGAACGGCTGGCTGGCTGTGCCCAGAGGAGGAGGAGACGCTGGCGGCGGGCCCGGCTCCTGGGGCTGCTGTTGCATGCGCTGTGCAAAGAAAGGAAGAGTGGGTTTGTTTGGCTGGTGAAGTGCATTATTTAAGTGTGGGCTTGCCGGCCTGGCTCCGATGCGCAGGTAGATAGATGCCGGCGGCGACCGCAGGCAGGCGCGTTGTGTGTACAGAGGGGACGAGCCATGTGTTTTGCAAGCAGGACGTGGCGTGCCGAGTGGAGAGGAGGCGGCGGCTCGGCTCGGTTCGGCCCGGTCCGGCGGTGCCGCGCTGTTGTCGCGGACGTGAGCGCCCCCTGGCGGGCGGGTGGTTGGCGGCGGCGTGGTGGACGCGTGTGGCAGTTGTGTGCACGGGTTGCTTGGGCGAGTGAGCAGTGGCTGGCGGTGTTGGCGCGTCGTCGGGGAGGTATGTGTTGCGGCCGCGTCTGCTGCGCGCTGCGTCGTTGTGTCGACTGTGTGTGGGCGTGGGCACGTGTGCTCTGGCGAGGGCGTCGTAAAAAAGTGGGTCGCGGTGTGCGTGCGTAGCCCGTGATGATGTATTGTGCGTCGCGTCGTTGTGTGCGAAACGGATGCCGAGAGGTGTGTGGTGAGTGCGAAGCGCGAATGTGCGGCGTTTGGCGGTTTCGGTGTGTTTTCTGTTTTTGCGGCGTGAGAGTGGGGCTGGCTGGCTGGCTGGCTGGCTGGCTGTTTGTTGTTGGTGTTGCCTTGTGTGATCTGTCTCGCGTGT
>NW_026062970.1:0-31097 GCF_023897955.1 Schistocerca gregaria | reverse complement strand
ACACAGCCCGCAAGTTTCAGCGTCAACACTTCTTAACGTACGTTGCAAACTTTTCAAAACATTGCCACACACACACACACACACACACACACACACACCACGAAAAGCGTCAACCTCTCTCACACTGGATACACTCAACACTTTTTGTCGGCGGAGCTTGAGGGCCAACGGTTGACACACCCCCACCGGCCACACAGGTTTCCCTTTGAAAATTGCAGTGACGGAGGAGACGCGGCATTACGAGAGGGTTGTTTCCGAGAGCGCGAGCTGGACGGAGCTGCGGCGCCGCCGCCGCCGCCGCCGCCGCCGCCGAGGGGTAATGAACGCACGCGATGCCGCATGACAGCCCATCACCCAAAGTTTCACCCACAACTGCACAGGTCGCACCCCCTTTTCGCGCCATACTAGTGTCGATCGTCAATTACAGCTGACGGTGTTCGCATTTGCCACTTGACGAGAGGGGGGGGGGGGGGGGGGGGAAAAGAAAACAAACATCTGACACGCCATGTGTTTCTCTCTCTCTCTGTTACATCTAGGTCATTCGGCAGCCACTGTAAAAAAAAAAAAAAAAAAAAAAAAAAAAAAAAAAAATATTTTTACGACATGGTTGGGTAAGTGATTTAAAGACAACAATTGTGGGTCACACACCATAGACCATTTCGATAGTGTTCTTGTTCTTCTCTTTTTCCTTTTTTTATCGCTCAATTGAAATCAAACCTGGGGATGATGCAATGCTGCGATATGGCACAACCGTCGTCCATTGTACACAACTCGGGAACAAAAAGAAACCAATTCAGGGAACGTTCGTTCCTTCACAACGTTTCTTTCAACGCACTTGGTCTTTACCATCCTGTATATTCAACACACATTTCCTTTCATCAAACTAGGGCATTTCCATAACAGTATTTGCAATACTGCTTCTTCGACGTCATTTCACCATCTTAACTAGAGACAAACAAACAAGAAAATAGCAAAACAGCCTTGAGAACCCCGTCCACCAAATTTCAGTTAGCACGGCATCCAAGATTCTTTTCCGGGGAGTGCAGTGCAGCTGACGCTGCTCAGACCATATACCGTCGCCAGTCTCACTCAACTCTTGCGCATTCCATTCTACGCTACGTGACTATGCAAAAATGAATGAATCAAACCCGCCCAGAGAGCGTCTTGTGCGAGGGGACACACGATATAGAGAACAACAAAACACACAGGGGACACCACCACAGTTGGAGAGAACGTTTCCACCACGGCAGCCGCGCCGTTACGCGCTTTTTTTTTTTCCTCCCCCCCACTGCACACCTCCGACACCACGGGAACGTTCACCGTCCCGTTGCCCTACACTGGCGTTTCTTTTCAACCCCCCACCCTATTCCTCGCTCCCCGGACATTCGACCGATCACAAAGTGCAACCTCTCGTTACCGTCGGGTGCCCCTCTTCATCCCCGGGGCGCCAACAACAAAACAAAAACACCACCGACGCCGTCGTCTCGCGTCACCTCACTCAACTGAGCGGAAAATACACGTACATCCAGAATGACGACACCGCCTCCAGACGTCAGACGTCAGGTCGAAAGAGGGCACCGTACGTCGTGGCGCGTGGTCTCCTAACTCACCTCGCGCGTACAAATACAATGCAATGCGTGTCTCCTCACGTTCACACACACCTCCACGCTCCACTTTTACGTCGCCCAACCAACCAACTACTAACTTAACCCACCCGCTCGGCGTAGAAGCAGCTGTAGGCGGCAACGTGTTTCTCACCCTCGCCACCAACGGTGTGACATCCGACAATCGCGGTTTGCTTTCCGTTCCACACCTCCGGCCATACCATACAAAGGGGACAAAAAAAAAAAAAAAAATATATATATCAAACAAGCCAACTCCAGCGATCCGCCCCCCTAACACCAACACGTCTCGAAACACCCACGCCCACGACCCGGCTGTGGCCTAAAGTGCGTATCCCAACGTCACACCAAAACCAAAGGCGCCGGCGCCGCACCACACCACACCACAAGCTACAGCTACAGCTGTGCCGCCCGTCCACCCGCTCACAACAACAACAACAACAACAACAACAATTCCGCCCTTCCCGCAAAGGCATTTTGGTGGCCCTGAAAAGGGCCGTTTTTTCTTTTCTTCGCCGCGCCGCGGACGAGCCTCCTATTTCCAAGAGCCACCTCCTTACTTGGAGCTCGTGTACTTGGTCACCGCCTTCGTGCCCTCGCTCACCGCGTGCTTGGCCAGCTCGCCAGGCAGCAAGAGCCGCACAGCGGTCTGGATCTCGCGGGACGTGATGGTCGAGCGCTTGTTGTAGTGCGCCAGGCGAGAAGCCTCGGCCGCAATGCGCTCGAAAATGTCGTTCACGAAGCTGTTCATGATGCTCATCGCCTTCGAAGAGATGCCCGTGTCAGGGTGCACCTGCTTCAGCACCTTGTAGATGTAGATGGCATAGCTCTCCTTCCTCTTGCGCTTCTTCTTCTTGTCGCCCTTCGAAATGTTCTTCTGCGCCTTGCCAGCCTTCTTGGCGGCTTTCCCGCTAGTCTTGGGCGGCATCACGAACAAACAGGCAGGCAGGCAGGCAGGCAGGCAGGCAGGCAGGCACGCGCAGTCAGTCAGTCAGTCAGGCGCTCCGCTCCAGTCAGCGTCTCCCCACACAGTGGCACCCGCCGCACGCCGCCGCCGCACCTTTACCAGCTCGCCCTGCTGCGGCCGCCGACCAATGGGGCGCGCGCGCAACCGGCCGCCGCACCCGAGCCCATAAAGGACCCCCACCCCGCCGGCGCCGGCACGCACTCCGCTGCTCGACTCGCTGCGGCTCGCACCGTTTGGGGCGTTGTGCTTTTTCTTTCTCGCTTCTTTCCAAACTAGCCCATCGCCATGTCCGGACGCGGAAAGGGAGGCAAAGTCAAGGGCAAGTCAAAGTCCCGCTCAAGCAGGGCTGGGCTCCAGTTCCCGGTCGGCAGAATCCACCGCCTCCTGCGCAAGGGAAACTACGCCGAGCGCGTCGGCGCCGGGGCGCCCGTCTACCTCGCCGCCGTCATGGAGTACCTCGCGGCTGAGGTGCTCGAGCTGGCCGGAAACGCGGCCCGCGACAACAAGAAGACGCGCATCATCCCGCGCCACCTGCAGCTCGCCATACGCAACGACGAGGAGCTCAACAAGCTCTTGTCGGGCGTCACCATCGCACAGGGAGGTGTCCTGCCCAACATCCAGGCCGTCCTGCTGCCAAAGAAGACCGAGAAGAAGGCCTAAAAGAGAGACAGCGCAATCGGCAACCGCCGCGTGCTCCCTTGGCACGCAGCGCGCCATTTGCCGCCTCGGCTCAAAAAACAAAACACAATCGGCCCTTTTCAGGGCCACCACACAAACCTACGTCCAAAGCAGAATTCCAGTCGTTCGTCGCACCACTTTTCTCTCTCTCTCTCTCTCTCTCTCTCTCTCTCTCTCTCTCTCTGTGTACGGTTTTTTTTTCCTTCTTACACACACAGGCGCCGCCATCTTGTACACACGTACTTGGCCACCTCCTCCACTCAACTCCACGCACGCACAGTCTCGCGACCATTAACCAGCACACGTGGCGCACAACAACACACCTCAAAAATAACCCCTCGGCGCTCAGCCGCGCCGCAACACACAGCCCATCCACCGACAAGAAGCATACAAGCAAAGAGGGAGGGGAAGGAAGGAAGGAAGGAAGGAGCTCACACAACGCAAGGGCACGCTTCCTTCCCTCCCAACCGCACCGCACACCACGTCAAAAAAAACTCCAAACAAAACTAAAAGGCCAAGTAGACTAAAAAGGAAAAGAAAAACCAGCAACACAGACTCTTTCGCACTTTTCAACTTCCGAACACTGTGGTGGCCCTGAAAAGGGCCGTTTTTCAATCTATCTCTCTTTCCTTCCTTCGGTCTCACACCGCCTAACCGCCGAAACCGTACAGGGTGCGCCCCTGCCTCTTCAGGGCGTACACCACGTCCATGGCCGTCACAGTCTTGCGCTTGGCGTGCTCAGTGTACGTCACCGCGTCGCGGATCACGTTCTCCAGGAACACCTTCAGCACTCCGCGCGTCTCCTCGTAGATCAGACCAGAGATGCGCTTCACGCCGCCCCTGCGCGCCAGGCGGCGGATCGCGGGCTTCGTGATGCCCTGGATGTTGTCGCGCAACACCTTGCGGTGCCGCTTGGCGCCACCCTTGCCGAGCCCCTTTCCTCCCTTGCCGCGGCCTGTCATTCTTCTTCTTCAAGCGTCTCAACCACAATAATATAAAAAACAGAAAGCAAGGCAAGCTCCTCACCCGGCGCTAGCGAGTCGGCTACGGTTGTGGCGCCCAGCGCGCGCGCCGCCCCCCTATATAGACTCTGGGGCCCCGCGGCCCGCCCTCCCCTCCCCCCACCACCGCGCACCGAGGGCATATAAGCGCAGCACCCGGGGCGCGCGGGCCCGTTGTCAAGGCAGCACCGGACGCCGTCGCGCACGCATATCCTCCACGCCGCATCCGCATCCGCAGTAGCCATGGCCCGGACAAAGCAAACGGCCCGCAAGTCCACCGGCGGAAAGGCGCCGCGCAAACAGCTCGCCACCAAGGCGGCGAGGAAGAGCGCGCCCGCCACCGGCGGCGTCAAGAAGCCCCACCGCTACAGGCCGGGCACCGTCGCCCTGCGAGAAATCAGGCGCTACCAGAAGAGCACAGAGCTGCTCATCCGCAAGCTGCCATTCCAGCGCCTAGTGCGCGAGATCGCCCAGGACTTCAAGACCGACCTGCGCTTCCAGAGCTCCGCAGTCATGGCCCTGCAGGAGGCCAGCGAGGCCTACCTCGTCGGCCTCTTCGAAGACACCAACCTGTGCGCAATCCACGCCAAGCGAGTCACCATCATGCCCAAGGACATCCAGCTCGCGCGCCGCATCCGCGGCGAGCGCGCCTAAACCCGCACACCGCCAAACAAACAAAACGGCCCTTTTCAGGGCCACTAACGTCTCTCCGTCGCGAGCAAAACTTTGTCGGTCGCAACGACTAGTTCCCCACTCACTCTCCAGTCCAGTCGTCCCACCCCCGGCCCGGCCCGGCGCCGCCGTTTCCAAAAAAAAGAAAAAAGCACCGCACCGGCCGAACCAAGTCGCAAGCGTCAATAGCGCCACCCACACAGGCCACGGCACAAAACGTGACGCCCGGAAAGCAAAGCAAAGCAAAAAAGACTATTCCAAAACCACCACCAAGACAAACAAACAAACAAACGCGGCGCAAAATAAATAGGTAAAAAATAATAAAAGTAAAATACACTTTGTGTAACACCAACCGCGGCGCCGCCGCCCACGCCCGCCAACGACCCCACAATCCAACCACCATCCACACATGAAACAAACAAACGCCAGCAAGCAAGACAGACAGACAGACAACAAGGCAACCGACCGACCACGACACGACACGACAATCAACACCTTCCCGACGTGCTTTGATGGCCCTGAGAAGGGCCGTTTTTGTTTTTGTCCGGGACCGCGCGACAGCCTCTGGTTGCGCGCCGGCCTCCAGGCGACGGTGTCAACCGCCAACCCTTCCCTGCCCTTTTTACTTCTTCTTCTTGGGCGAAGCCTTCGCCTTAGACGGCGTCGCCGTCGCCTTCTTCGGGCGCGGCGCCTTCGGCTTCTTCGTCGGAACCTTGGCGGCCTTCTTCGCCTTCGACGGCGACTTGGCCTTGGCCGGCTTGGCCGCAGCCGCCTTCTTCGCACCCGCGGGAGCGGCCGACGCCGCAGACGCCTTCTTGGCGGCGCCCGCCTTCCGACCGGTCGCCGCCTTCACGCCGCCAGCCTTCTTTGCGCCGGCCGCACGGGCCCCCTTCTTCTCCTTGCTGGCCGGAGCGGCGCGCTTCTTCTTCGCACCACCGCCGCCACCACGAGCCTTGCCGCCCTCGGCCGCCCCGCCGCCGGCGCCGGCAAGCTTGAAAGAGCCCGACGCGCCCTTCCCCTTCGTCTGCACCAGCTCGCCAGCCACGACGGCCGACTTGAGGTACTTCTTGATAAAGGGCGCCAGCTTCTCCGCGTCCAGCTTGTAGTGCGCGGCAATGTACTTCTTGATCGCCTGCAGCGACGACCCGCCGCGCTCCTTCAGACTCTTGATGGCGGCCGTCACCATCTCAGAGGTGCGCGGGTGCGCAGGCTTGGCGCGCGGCTTCTTCGCAGACGACGCAGACTTGGCCTTCTTCGTAGTGCCGGTGGCGGCGGGTGCCGCGGCAGTCTCGTTCGTAGCCGCCTGGTCTGCCATCTTTTGCCTGTTCTCTTTTCTTTTTTCCCCTTGCTTTCGCTTCCTTCTCTCCTTCGACGACGCACAACAGCGAGGGGCGCGCAGCAGAGAATAGCCGCGCACGCGCCTGGCCCAGCCAGTGTCGCGGGCGGGCGCGGACGGCCGAGAGAGCGGCCGCCACTCGGCGCGCCGCCGCGCCGCCGCGCCGCGCCTCCCGCGCTTGCTACCGCCCAACGTCCGACAGCCTGCGCGGAGCAGCCCCCAACCTGCGCCGCAACCACCCGCGCCATTCAAACCACCGAGGATGGGGCTACACACACCGACACCACGGTCGCCAACCAGTCGCCGCGGCGGCGCCGCAAACCACGGCCAAACTGCAGCCACCGCGCGCCACAGCCTGGGTCGGCCCGCCGAGAATCGCCGCCCCCGCCCAAATGCCGCCCCCACAGCCCCAGCCGACGACCCGCCACAATGGCCAAACCTTCGTCAAAACTCCCACACCGTCGCCGCGGCAGCCCGGCCACCGCGGCCGGCGCCACAGCCACACGAGCCGAGTCGTGCGGCGATGACGGCCGTGCACAAACGCACCTCCGCCGCCCCATCGCCTTCCGCCGTTTTCCCGATCGGCCCGCAGCCGTCGGGCCACGGCCGCGGGCCGTCCTCCTCCTCTCGCCTCGCCCGCCAACACCCACAGCCCTTCCAACACATTTTTTTTTTCTTTTTTCTTTTTTTTTTTCTACTTTTTTACGATCGCCGCCTGCGCAACATGGCACCGGCCGACGGAGCGCCAACCCCCCCGCCACAGGCGAAAACAAGACAACGATAAACAAACAAACAAAATAAATTACCAGCCAGCCCCAACTACAGACACACCGAATCTGCCCTCACAGCCGACCTTACACGCCTCAACGTCAAAACAAAGGTGGTTTCTTTCTTTCAACGGTTACCTTACCTTAGGTTACGTCAGGTTAGGCTAAGAAGGCGTCAGGGTTAGGTTAAGCGTTGACGTGACGTCACGTCTTAACGTAGGCGTTAAGCTAAGGTTGCGGTCACGTACGTTAGGTTAAGGCGACTTGGGGGTTGGCCTAAGGGCTTACGTTAGGTTACGTTAGTTTAGGTGGCTGCGTTAACGGCTTAAAGAAGTTTAGGAGGTTAAGGCGTCGAGGCGGCCGCACCCCCTTAGCTGCTGCGGCTCGGCCACGCCACGCCACGCCACGCCACGCTTTGGGGTTTCATAAGGTCGCGCGGCGGGTCGTCGGCACGCCGCAAAGGACAAAACTGCAAGACGACGTCGAAAAACAAACAACAGGTAAAAAATAAATAAGTAAAAATAAACGACGCCGACAGGCGGGGATCAGCAGAACGAGCAGATTCCGGAGAGCGAACGAGACACACACGCACGCACGCACACACACACACACACACACAAACCCCCCCGAGCCGAGAGAGCACAGCACCACCACGTGTCGGCCTCCGCTCACCCGACTCGGCTGGGCTGGGCTGGGCTGGGCTGGGCTGGGCTGGCGGCCGGGCCGGATGCACGTGCACGTACACGTACGGCTACAGCCACTACCCGTACACAGCCGCTCTTCACGCAACACCAGCCAAATGGCGCGCCCGCGGCTCGTCGCGGTCGCAACGCCACGCCGGCACACTTTCGGCACCACCGTCTTCGCGCGCACCGCAAACAAAAACGCAGCCGACACACACAGAAAAAAAAAAAAAACAACACAGAGCGCGAGAGACGGGCGGCGGCGCACCTTTCGCCAGCCGGCAGGCAATCGACTCGCCCAGTACGACAAACGTGCACGCCACCCCACCCACCAACCAACCAGTCGTCGTCGTCGTCGTCGTCCCGAAATCAAACAAACTCTCAAAAGGCACAGCCCCTGCTGCCAACGGACGCAGGCGCCACGCAGCTCCCTTCCCGCCACACTCGATTCGCAGCGCAACTCACCCGGCACACCGTCAAACGACGGGCTGGGCTCGCCGCATCGCCGCAACCTACACACCTTCCCCGCCACGACGCACAGCCCCACCAGACGCCCGTGCCGCAACGACACTACCGCACTACTCCTCTCGCCCTTGCCATACACGACACAACACGCCAAAAAATGAAAATCCAAATACAAACAAAAACACCGCCCCCACGACCCAAACACATGCACGGCGCGCCAACACACGCGAGGCAAGGCACGCAGCAAACGGCGTCCCCTCCGCGTCGCGCCATCAACCTACACACACAAGGCAACACCAACAACAAACAGCCAGCCAGCCAGCCAGCCAGCCAGCCCCACTCTCACGCCGCAAAAACAGAAAACACACCGAAACCGCCAAACGCCGCACATTCGCGCTTCGCACTCACCACACACCTCTCGGCATCCGTTTCGCACACAACGACGCGACGCACAATACATCATCACGGGCTACGCACGCACACCGCGACCCACTTTTTTACGACGCCCTCGCCAGAGCACACGTGCCCACGCCCACACACAGTCGACACAACGACGCAGCGCGCAGCAGACGCGGCCGCAACACATACCTCCCCGACGACGCGCCAACACCGCCAGCCACTGCTCACTCGCCCAAGCAACCCGTGCACACAACTGCCACACGCGTCCACCACGCCGCCGCCAACCACCCGCCCGCCAGGGGGCGCTCACGTCCGCGACAACAGCGCGGCACCGCCGGACCGGGCCGAACCGAGCCGAGCCGCCGCCTCCTCTCCACTCGGCACGCCACGTCCTGCTTGCAAAACACATGGCTCGTCCCTCTGTACACACAACGCGCCTGCCTGCGGTCGCCGCCGGCATCTATCTACCTGCGCATCGGAGCCAGGCCGGCAAGCCCACACTTAAATAATGCACTTCACCAGCCAAACAAACCCACTCTTCCTTTCTTTGCACAGCGCATGCAACAGCAGCCCCAGGAGCCGGGCCCGCCGCCAGCGTCTCCTCCTCCTCTGGGCACAGCCAGCCAGCCGTTCCCACCGCCCCGCCCCTGCTCTGCAGAACAAGAAAAAACGAAAAAGTACCAACACACGCACCCAAAGCGTAAGCCAGACAAGACCAGCCTCTCCAAGGCCACACACACGCAAAAAAACAAAAAAAAACAAAAACACTACAACAAAATAAAATAAAATGAAAAAGAAAAAGCAAGCTGTCGCCTCGCCCCCGCCCGTCCCCCCACCCCACCACATTCGCCCCCTCCGCTTGTTTTCCTTTCTACAATTTCCCTCTTTTCCACCCAATATCCCGCCGCGGTTTACGGGCACCGGCCGATTTTGCGCCCGCCCACATGTGTGCCTACTCCCCACCACCATTCCCTCCGCAGCCCGCAGCCCGCAGCCCGCAGCCCGCAGCCCGCTTTTCCCCCCTCCCTGCCCACACCACACCACACCACACCACACCACACCACACCACACCACACCACACCACACCGACGGTGCTGACGTCGACACGCACCCAAGACAGGGGCCACGACCGTCTTTTTTCCTGGGCCCATCCCCGCACCGCACCTCCTTCCAATCATCAACGCTGTGGCGCCTGTGTCCGCGCGAGACGCGTGCGCGCCGCCTCTCTCAACATCCGTCCGCCGGCCGGCCCGTTTTTCGGCCCCCAGGCCATCCGTCAACCACCACTGCCCCTGCCCGCCCCGCACCACACCACACACCGCTGCTTGCCCCGGCCGTTGCCACCAAAGGCGCCAACCGCAGCCCGCGCGCGCCAGAAAGAGATGGCAAAACTACAGGGACCCAGCCGACCGACGAAAATCAGAGCAATTGGCCGGGAGGATCAAAAAGAGAGCTCCGAAAACCACCGTAGCGAGGCGTGGGAGGAAACGTTACGAGAAGCAGGAAGGGACCAGGAAAAATTCTGGAAATTTCTTAAAACTCGTAAACTAGACACGAAACATCTACATCTACATGGGGAAGGAACGACCCCACAGACCGAGCTGAAGCACTGGCGGATTCACTAGAAAGGCAATTCCAAGCACCAGAAGCGGTAGATGACGAAACTGATGACCACCAGGAAATGGTACTCAGAAGGGTAAAACCGCATCCTAAGTGCCCCGATCAGAACATCTTTCACAATCCAATAAACGCAGAAACCCCGTATCTTATCACATCACAAACATACACACATCCTAAGAAGGCATCAGGCCCAGATTCCATCAAACCGCAACTACTACATCACCTACCTCCAGCAACTATCAATTATCTATCTAACATCAATATATAATGCTTGCTTCAGACTAAACTACTTGGAAACAGGCCCGAGTCATCACATTACCAAAGCCAAACAAGGACTTATTATTTCCGCAAAACTATAGGCCAACTTCCTTGGAAAGGTTCTCGGAAAGCTCATTCAAACTGAACTGAAGAAATTCAATTCTTAAAGGATAACAACATAATCATCCCACAACAATTCCGATTCCGCGAAGAACACAGCACCACCCACCAGGTGACCAGACTAGTCGAGCACATATGTCAGGCCAGAAACATTAGACACAGTACTGGAGCAGTCCTGCTTGACATTGGAAAAGCATTCGGATAACGCCTTATCTACAAGCTCCACCAGTACAACTGCCCCATCCACATTATTGCTTCTTTTCTCCGCAACAGAGCATTCTATGTCCATGTACCAGGAGCGGCAAGTAACACTAGATCCATAGAGGCTGGAGTCCCGCAAGGCTCAGTGCTGGGGCCCATTCTCTACTCAATATACACAAACAAACAGCTGGGAGGACACTTGTCACTATTTGCAGACGACACTGCAGTCTACCGCAGCAGTTCTAACCTGCAATATAGAGTCACAAAAATAGAGCAACACCTACAATCCATCCAGAAATGGGCTAACCAAAAAAACAATAAACGCGGAGAAAACCCAAGCAATACAATACGATTCACATTCAAAAAGAATACCTCCTAACCTGCATATACGCCTCAGAAATAACAATCTTCCATGGTCAGGCACAATAAAGTATCTAGGCATCAAGCTGGACAAGAGGTTGACATTTAGAGACCATGTTACACACGTTTGTAACAAGGCTGCAGCAGCAATATTCAGACTGTACCCAATCATCAAAGGAAACAGAATAAATATGCGCGCCAAAAAGAAAATCTTCAAAACCGTCATAGGAACCAGCCATCACTTACGGCTCTGAAAAATCTCGTCAATGGCCGCAGACACCAAACATAACAAGAGTAAAAAAGGGTGCAGAACAAATACTTCAGAATTACTGCTGATGCCGGCCGGTACCAGACAAACCGAGACATATACACAAACCATAACATACTCAATCAAAATCCCGGAAATCATCCAAAGAAAAATCCATAAAGTTTTTTTTTTTTTTTTTTTTTGTTTTTTTTCCACCAAACCACGGATTCGAACCACCCACTCATCAGAAATCTGGGACCAAAATCCACCCGACCCAAGAACGACATTTCCCATCACGACAAAACACCACAAACTACAACATACCATGATAAACAAAAATAAAATACAAACACCATAACACTCACTCAAACAAACAAACATCTACACACACCCAAGAGACCCTATCATCCCATCATTTTGTTACCCAACATAATCAGACAGAAGGCAGGGATCAAGGACAGATCCGGTCCTTCGAGTACAGGGGGTAAAAAATACCCATCAGACCAGCTCTCTCTCTCTCTCTCCTCCTCGCTTCTCCGTGCCGACGCTGCCCCGCACACGCGTTCGCGTTCGCGTTCGCGCTCGCGTTCGGCCGACACCACACGACAGGTCTTTGGGGCCCCGCCACTGCGCACACGCACGCCTCCTCCTCTTCCTTAGTTCTTTTTCGCTTTTCTTTTCTCCCCCGCCCCCCGCTCTCACCGCCACATCATCCCGCAACCCTTGGGGCATGTTTCCCAACATCAACGCGCCCCAATTCCACTCTCTGCCCGTGCCGCACTCTCCACTTTGCTTCTCCCCGTCCCCTACACACACGACTACCGAAACCCCGGTTGACACACCTTCTCGTAGGACAGGGGTGCGTGCGTGCGTGCGTGCGTTGTCTTGACGGTGACAGCAACAGCAACGGATCCGTCCATCCCATTCCCCCCCACTCGGTAAAGAACCATGTTCAACCCACACTACACAACAAGGGGGGCACACACGAACGCGAAAGAAAGGGCAGGGCAGGGGCAACTATCTCGTACACATTCTTCCTCAGAACCCACATATCGCATCAACGAACGGCAGGCCAATTGCGGACTCAGCCGTGTCAGGCAAATCCAACCCAACCAACACCTCCCACGGAAACCCTGACACTGATCCAGCAGTACGTCCACATACATCGCCACACCAAATACGGGTGACGAGTGAGCAACAAATGGAACAATACACAACAAGGGCTGACCTAATAAAAACTGCACGTCACGTCATACCTTCCAGACAGACGCAGTTCCGACGGGACGGCGGAACCGTATACGTACCTTTCAGCCACAACAACCGACCGACTGGACACGCCCGCGTCTCCAGCCAGCCAACCACCAGGGCCACACAGCCCGCAAGTTTCAGCGTCAACACTTCTTAACGTACGTTGCAAACTTTTCAAAACATTGCCACACACACACACACACACACACACACACACACCACGAAAAGCGTCAACCTCTCTCACACTGGATACACTCAACACTTTTTGTCGGCGGAGCTTGAGGGCCAACGGTTGACACACCCCCACCGGCCACACAGGTTTCCCTTTGAAAATTGCAGTGACGGAGGAGACGCGGCATTACGAGAGGGTTGTTTCCGAGAGCGCGAGCTGGACGGAGCTGCGGCGCCGCCGCCGCCGCCGCCGCCGCCGCCGAGGGGTAATGAACGCACGCGATGCCGCATGACAGCCCATCACCCAAAGTTTCACCCACAACTGCACAGGTCGCACCCCCTTTTCGCGCCATACTAGTGTCGATCGTCAATTACAGCTGACGGTGTTCGCATTTGCCACTTGACGAGAGGGGGGGGGGGGGGGGGAAAAGAAAACAAACATCTGACACGCCATGTGTTTCTCTCTCTCTCTGTTACATCTAGGTCATTCGGCAGCCACTGTAAAAAAAAAAAAAAAAAAAAAAAAAAAAAAAAAAATATTTTTACGACATGGTTGGGTAAGTGATTTAAAGACAACAATTGTGGGTCACACACCATAGACCATTTCGATAGTGTTCTTGTTCTTCTCTTTTTCCTTTTTTTATCGCTCAATTGAAATCAAACCTGGGGATGATGCAATGCTGCGATATGGCACAACCGTCGTCCATTGTACACAACTCGGGAACAAAAAGAAACCAATTCAGGGAACGTTCGTTCCTTCACAACGTTTCTTTCAACGCACTTGGTCTTTACCATCCTGTATATTCAACACACATTTCCTTTCATCAAACTAGGGCATTTCCATAACAGTATTTGCAATACTGCTTCTTCGACGTCATTTCACCATCTTAACTAGAGACAAACAAACAAGAAAATAGCAAAACAGCCTTGAGAACCCCGTCCACACAAATTTCAGTTAGCACGGCATCCAAGATTCTTTTCCGGGGAGTGCAGTGCAGCTGACGCTGCTCAGACCATATACCGTCGCCAGTCTCACTCAACTCTTGCGCATTCCATTCTACGCTACGTGACTATGCAAAAATGAATGAATCAAACCCGCCCAGAGAGCGTCTTGTGCGAGGGGACACACGATATAGAGAACAACAAAACACACAGGGGACACCACCACAGTTGGAGAGAACGTTTCCACCACGGCAGCCGCGCCGTTACGCGCTTTTTTTTTTTCCTCCCCCCCACTGCACACCTCCGACACCACGGGAACGTTCACCGTCCCGTTGCCCTACACTGGCGTTTCTTTTCAACCCCCCACCCTATTCCTCGCTCCCCGGACATTCGACCGATCACAAAGTGCAACCTCTCGTTACCGTCGGGTGCCCCTCTTCATCCCCGGGGCGCCAACAACAAAACAAAAACACCACCGACGCCGTCGTCTCGCGTCACCTCACTCAACTGAGCGGAAAATACACGTACATCCAGAATGACGACACCGCCTCCAGACGTCAGACGTCAGGTCGAAAGAGGGCACCGTACGTCGTGGCGCGTGGTCTCCTAACTCACCTCGCGCGTACAAATACAATGCAATGCGTGTCTCCTCACGTTCACACACACCTCCACGCTCCACTTTTACGTCGCCCAACCAACCAACTACTAACTTAACCCACCCGCTCGGCGTAGAAGCAGCTGTAGGCGGCAACGTGTTTCTCACCCTCGCCACCAACGGTGTGACATCCGACAATCGCGGTTTGCTTTCCGTTCCACACCTCCGGCCATACCATACAAAGGGGACAAAAAAAAAAAAAAAAATATATATATCAAACAAGCCAACTCCAGCGATCCGCCCCCCTAACACCAACACGTCTCGAAACACCCACGCCCACGACCCGGCTGTGGCCTAAAGTGCGTATCCCAACGTCACACCAAAACCAAAGGCGCCGGCGCCGCACCACACCACACCACAAGCTACAGCTACAGCTGTGCCGCCCGTCCACCCGCTCACAACAACAACAACAACAACAACAACAATTCCGCCCTTCCCGCAAAGGCATTTTGGTGGCCCTGAAAAGGGCCGTTTTTTCTTTTCTTCGCCGCGCCGCGGACGAGCCTCCTATTTCCAAGAGCCACCTCCTTACTTGGAGCTCGTGTACTTGGTCACCGCCTTCGTGCCCTCGCTCACCGCGTGCTTGGCCAGCTCGCCAGGCAGCAAGAGCCGCACAGCGGTCTGGATCTCGCGGGACGTGATGGTCGAGCGCTTGTTGTAGTGCGCCAGGCGAGAAGCCTCGGCCGCAATGCGCTCGAAAATGTCGTTCACGAAGCTGTTCATGATGCTCATCGCCTTCGAAGAGATGCCCGTGTCAGGGTGCACCTGCTTCAGCACCTTGTAGATGTAGATGGCATAGCTCTCCTTCCTCTTGCGCTTCTTCTTCTTGTCGCCCTTCGAAATGTTCTTCTGCGCCTTGCCAGCCTTCTTGGCGGCTTTCCCGCTAGTCTTGGGCGGCATCACGAACAAACAGGCAGGCAGGCAGGCAGGCAGGCAGGCACGCGCAGTCAGTCAGTCAGTCAGGCGCTCCGCTCCAGTCAGCGTCTCCCCACACAGTGGCACCCGCCGCACGCCGCCGCCGCACCTTTACCAGCTCGCCCTGCTGCGGCCGCCGACCAATGGGGCGCGCGCGCAACCGGCCGCCGCACCCGAGCCCATAAAGGACCCCCACCCCGCCGGCGCCGGCACGCACTCCGCTGCTCGACTCGCTGCGGCTCGCACCGTTTGGGGCGTTGTGCTTTTTCTTTCTCGCTTCTTTCCAAACTAGCCCATCGCCATGTCCGGACGCGGAAAGGGAGGCAAAGTCAAGGGCAAGTCAAAGTCCCGCTCAAGCAGGGCTGGGCTCCAGTTCCCGGTCGGCAGAATCCACCGCCTCCTGCGCAAGGGAAACTACGCCGAGCGCGTCGGCGCCGGGGCGCCCGTCTACCTCGCCGCCGTCATGGAGTACCTCGCGGCTGAGGTGCTCGAGCTGGCCGGAAACGCGGCCCGCGACAACAAGAAGACGCGCATCATCCCGCGCCACCTGCAGCTCGCCATACGCAACGACGAGGAGCTCAACAAGCTCTTGTCGGGCGTCACCATCGCACAGGGAGGTGTCCTGCCCAACATCCAGGCCGTCCTGCTGCCAAAGAAGACCGAGAAGAAGGCCTAAAAGAGAGACAGCGCAATCGGCAACCGCCGCGTGCTCCCTTGGCACGCAGCGCGCCATTTGCCGCCTCGGCTCAAAAAACAAAACACAATCGGCCCTTTTCAGGGCCACCACACAAACCTACGTCCAAAGCAGAATTCCAGTCGTTCGTCGCACCACTTTTCTCTCTCTCTCTCTCTCTCTCTCTCTCTCTCTCTCTCTCTCTGTGTACGGTTTTTTTTTCCTTCTTACACACACAGGCGCCGCCATCTTGTACACACGTACTTGGCCACCTCCTCCACTCAACTCCACGCACGCACAGTCTCGCGACCATTAACCAGCACACGTGGCGCACAACAACACACCTCAAAAATAACCCCTCGGCGCTCAGCCGCGCCGCAACACACAGCCCATCCACCGACAAGAAGCATACAAGCAAAGAGGGAGGGGAAGGAAGGAAGGAAGGAAGGAGCTCACACAACGCAAGGGCACGCTTCCTTCCCTCCCAACCGCACCGCACACCACGTCAAAAAAAACTCCAAACAAAACTAAAAGGCCAAGTAGACTAAAAAGGAAAAGAAAAACCAGCAACACAGACTCTTTCGCACTTTTCAACTTCCGAACACTGTGGTGGCCCTGAAAAGGGCCGTTTTTCAATCTATCTCTCTTTCCTTCCTTCGGTCTCACACCGCCTAACCGCCGAAACCGTACAGGGTGCGCCCCTGCCTCTTCAGGGCGTACACCACGTCCATGGCCGTCACAGTCTTGCGCTTGGCGTGCTCAGTGTACGTCACCGCGTCGCGGATCACGTTCTCCAGGAACACCTTCAGCACTCCGCGCGTCTCCTCGTAGATCAGACCAGAGATGCGCTTCACGCCGCCCCTGCGCGCCAGGCGGCGGATCGCGGGCTTCGTGATGCCCTGGATGTTGTCGCGCAACACCTTGCGGTGCCGCTTGGCGCCACCCTTGCCGAGCCCCTTTCCTCCCTTGCCGCGGCCTGTCATTCTTCTTCTTCAAGCGTCTCAACCACAATAATATAAAAAACAGAAAGCAAGGCAAGCTCCTCACCCGGCGCTAGCGAGTCGGCTACGGTTGTGGCGCCCAGCGCGCGCGCCGCCCCCCTATATAGACTCTGGGGCCCCGCGGCCCGCCCTCCCCTCCCCCCACCACCGCGCACCGAGGGCATATAAGCGCAGCACCCGGGGCGCGCGGGCCCGTTGTCAAGGCAGCACCGGACGCCGTCGCGCACGCATATCCTCCACGCCGCATCCGCATCCGCAGTAGCCATGGCCCGGACAAAGCAAACGGCCCGCAAGTCCACCGGCGGAAAGGCGCCGCGCAAACAGCTCGCCACCAAGGCGGCGAGGAAGAGCGCGCCCGCCACCGGCGGCGTCAAGAAGCCCCACCGCTACAGGCCGGGCACCGTCGCCCTGCGAGAAATCAGGCGCTACCAGAAGAGCACAGAGCTGCTCATCCGCAAGCTGCCATTCCAGCGCCTAGTGCGCGAGATCGCCCAGGACTTCAAGACCGACCTGCGCTTCCAGAGCTCCGCAGTCATGGCCCTGCAGGAGGCCAGCGAGGCCTACCTCGTCGGCCTCTTCGAAGACACCAACCTGTGCGCAATCCACGCCAAGCGAGTCACCATCATGCCCAAGGACATCCAGCTCGCGCGCCGCATCCGCGGCGAGCGCGCCTAAACCCGCACACCGCCAAACAAACAAAACGGCCCTTTTCAGGGCCACTAACGTCTCTCCGTCGCGAGCAAAACTTTGTCGGTCGCAACGACTAGTTCCCCACTCACTCTCCAGTCCAGTCGTCCCACCCCCGGCCCGGCCCGGCGCCGCCGTTTCCAAAAAAAAGAAAAAAGCACCGCACCGGCCGAACCAAGTCGCAAGCGTCAATAGCGCCACCCACACAGGCCACGGCACAAAACGTGACGCCCGGAAAGCAAAGCAAAGCAAAAAAGACTATTCCAAAACCACCACCAAGACAAACAAACAAACAAACGCGGCGCAAAATAAATAGGTAAAAAATAATAAAAGTAAAATACACTTTGTGTAACACCAACCGCGGCGCCGCCGCCCACGCCCGCCAACGACCCCACAATCCAACCACCATCCACACATGAAACAAACAAACGCCAGCAAGCAAGACAGACAGACAGACAACAAGGCAACCGACCGACCACGACACGACACGACAATCAACACCTTCCCGACGTGCTTTGATGGCCCTGAGAAGGGCCGTTTTTGTTTTTGTCCGGGACCGCGCGACAGCCTCTGGTTGCGCGCCGGCCTCCAGGCGACGGTGTCAACCGCCAACCCTTCCCTGCCCTTTTTACTTCTTCTTCTTGGGCGAAGCCTTCGCCTTAGACGGCGTCGCCGTCGCCTTCTTCGGGCGCGGCGCCTTCGGCTTCTTCGTCGGAACCTTGGCGGCCTTCTTCGCCTTCGACGGCGACTTGGCCTTGGCCGGCTTGGCCGCAGCCGCCTTCTTCGCACCCGCGGGAGCGGCCGACGCCGCAGACGCCTTCTTGGCGGCGCCCGCCTTCCGACCGGTCGCCGCCTTCACGCCGCCAGCCTTCTTTGCGCCGGCCGCACGGGCCCCCTTCTTCTCCTTGCTGGCCGGAGCGGCGCGCTTCTTCTTCGCACCACCGCCGCCACCACGAGCCTTGCCGCCCTCGGCCGCCCCGCCGCCGGCGCCGGCAAGCTTGAAAGAGCCCGACGCGCCCTTCCCCTTCGTCTGCACCAGCTCGCCAGCCACGACGGCCGACTTGAGGTACTTCTTGATAAAGGGCGCCAGCTTCTCCGCGTCCAGCTTGTAGTGCGCGGCAATGTACTTCTTGATCGCCTGCAGCGACGACCCGCCGCGCTCCTTCAGACTCTTGATGGCGGCCGTCACCATCTCAGAGGTGCGCGGGTGCGCAGGCTTGGCGCGCGGCTTCTTCGCAGACGACGCAGACTTGGCCTTCTTCGTAGTGCCGGTGGCGGCGGGTGCCGCGGCAGTCTCGTTCGTAGCCGCCTGGTCTGCCATCTTTTGCCTGTTCTCTTTTCTTTTTTCCCCTTGCTTTCGCTTCCTTCTCTCCTTCGACGACGCACAACAGCGAGGGGCGCGCAGCAGAGAATAGCCGCGCACGCGCCTGGCCCAGCCAGTGTCGCGGGCGGGCGCGGACGGCCGAGAGAGCGGCCGCCACTCGGCGCGCCGCCGCGCCGCCGCGCCGCGCCTCCCGCGCTTGCTACCGCCCAACGTCCGACAGCCTGCGCGGAGCAGCCCCCAACCTGCGCCGCAACCACCCGCGCCATTCAAACCACCGAGGATGGGGCTACACACACCGACACCACGGTCGCCAACCAGTCGCCGCGGCGGCGCCGCAAACCACGGCCAAACTGCAGCCACCGCGCGCCACAGCCTGGGTCGGCCCGCCGAGAATCGCCGCCCCCGCCCAAATGCCGCCCCCACAGCCCCAGCCGACGACCCGCCACAATGGCCAAACCTTCGTCAAAACTCCCACACCGTCGCCGCGGCAGCCCGGCCACCGCGGCCGGCGCCACAGCCACACGAGCCGAGTCGTGCGGCGATGACGGCCGTGCACAAACGCACCTCCGCCGCCCCATCGCCTTCCGCCGTTTTCCCGATCGGCCCGCAGCCGTCGGGCCACGGCCGCGGGCCGTCCTCCTCCTCTCGCCTCGCCCGCCAACACCCACAGCCCTTCCAACACATTTTTTTTTTCTTTTTTCTTTTTTTTTTTCTACTTTTTTACGATCGCCGCCTGCGCAACATGGCACCGGCCGACGGAGCGCCAACCCCCCCGCCACAGGCGAAAACAAGACAACGATAAACAAACAAACAAAATAAATTACCAGCCAGCCCCAACTACAGACACACCGAATCTGCCCTCACAGCCGACCTTACACGCCTCAACGTCAAAACAAAGGTGGTTTCTTTCTTTCAACGGTTACCTTACCTTAGGTTACGTCAGGTTAGGCTAAGAAGGCGTCAGGGTTAGGTTAAGCGTTGACGTGACGTCACGTCTTAACGTAGGCGTTAAGCTAAGGTTGCGGTCACGTACGTTAGGTTAAGGCGACTTGGGGGTTGGCCTAAGGGCTTACGTTAGGTTACGTTAGTTTAGGTGGCTGCGTTAACGGCTTAAAGAAGTTTAGGAGGTTAAGGCGTCGAGGCGGCCGCACCCCCTTAGCTGCTGCGGCTCGGCCACGCCACGCCACGCCACGCCACGCTTTGGGGTTTCATAAGGTCGCGCGGCGGGTCGTCGGCACGCCGCAAAGGACAAAACTGCAAGACGACGTCGAAAAACAAACAACAGGTAAAAAATAAATAAGTAAAAATAAACGACGCCGACAGGCGGGGATCAGCAGAACGAGCAGATTCCGGAGAGCGAACGAGACACACACGCACGCACGCACACACACACACACACACACAAACCCCCCCGAGCCGAGAGAGCACAGCACCACCACGTGTCGGCCTCCGCTCACCCGACTCGGCTGGGCTGGGCTGGGCTGGGCTGGGCTGGGCTGGGCTGGCTGGCGGCGGCCGGCATGCACGTGCACGTACACGTACGGCTACAGCCACTACCCGTACACAGCCGCTCTTCACGCAACACCAGCCAAATGGCGCGCCCGCGGCTCGTCGCGGTCGCAACGCCACGCCGGCACACTTTCGGCACCACCGTCTTCGCGCGCACCGCAAACAAAAACGCAGCCGACACACACAGAAAAAAAAAAAAAACAACACAGAGCGCGAGAGACGGGCGGCGGCGCACCTTTCGCCAGCCGGCAGGCAATCGACTCGCCCAGTACGACAAACGTGCACGCCACCCCACCCACCAACCAACCAGTCGTCGTCGTCGTCGTCGTCCCGAAATCAAACAAACTCTCAAAAGGCACAGCCCCTGCTGCCAACGGACGCAGGCGCCACGCAGCTCCCTTCCCGCCACACTCGATTCGCAGCGCAACTCACCCGGCACACCGTCAAACGACGGGCTGGGCTCGCCGCATCGCCGCAACCTACACACCTTCCCCGCCACGACGCACAGCCCCACCAGACGCCCGTGCCGCAACGACACTACCGCACTACTCCTCTCGCCCTTGCCATACACGACACAACACGCCAAAAAATGAAAATCCAAATACAAACAAAAACACCGCCCCCACGACCCAAACACATGCACGGCGCGCCAACACACGCGAGGCAAGGCACGCAGCAAACGGCGTCCCCTCCGCGTCGCGCCATCAACCTACACACACAAGGCAACACCAACAACAAACAGCCAGCCAGCCAGCCAGCCAGCCAGCCCCACTCTCACGCCGCAAAAACAGAAAACACACCGAAACCGCCAAACGCCGCACATTCGCGCTTCGCACTCACCACACACCTCTCGGCATCCGTTTCGCACACAACGACGCGACGCACAATACATCATCACGGGCTACGCACGCACACCGCGACCCACTTTTTTACGACGCCCTCGCCAGAGCACACGTGCCCACGCCCACACACAGTCGACACAACGACGCAGCGCGCAGCAGACGCGGCCGCAACACATACCTCCCCGACGACGCGCCAACACCGCCAGCCACTGCTCACTCGCCCAAGCAACCCGTGCACACAACTGCCACACGCGTCCACCACGCCGCCGCCAACCACCCGCCCGCCAGGGGGCGCTCACGTCCGCGACAACAGCGCGGCACCGCCGGACCGGGCCGAACCGAGCCGAGCCGCCGCCTCCTCTCCACTCGGCACGCCACGTCCTGCTTGCAAAACACATGGCTCGTCCCTCTGTACACACAACGCGCCTGCCTGCGGTCGCCGGCCGGCATCTATCTACCTGCGCATCGGAGCCAGGCCGGCAAGCCCACACTTAAATAATGCACTTCACCAGCCAAACAAACCCACTCTTCCTTTCTTTGCACAGCGCATGCAACAGCAGCCCCAGGAGCCGGGCCCGCCGCCAGCGTCTCCTCCTCCTCTGGGCACAGCCAGCCAGCCGTTCCCACCGCCCCGCCCCTGCTCTGCAGAACAAGAAAAAACGAAAAAGTACCAACACACGCACCCAAAGCGTAAGCCAGACAAGACCAGCCTCTCCAAGGCCACACACACGCAAAAAAACAAAAAAAAACAAAAACACTACAACAAAATAAAATAAAATGAAAAAGAAAAAGCAAGCTGTCGCCTCGCCCCCGCCCGTCCCCCCACCCCACCACATTCGCCCCCTCCGCTTGTTTTCCTTTCTACAATTTCCCTCTTTTCCACCCAATATCCCGCCGCGGTTTACGGGCACCGGCCGATTTTGCGCCCGCCCACATGTGTGCCTACTCCCCACCACCATTCCCTCCGCAGCCCGCAGCCCGCAGCCCGCAGCCCGCAGCCCGCTTTTCCCCCCTCCCTGCCCACACCACACCACACCACACCACACCACACCACACCACACCACACCACACCACACCGACGGTGCTGACGTCGACACGCACCCAAGACAGGGGCCACGACCGTCTTTTTTCCTGGGCCCATCCCCGCACCGCACCTCCTTCCAATCATCAACGCTGTGGCGCCTGTGTCCGCGCGAGACGCGTGCGCGCCGCCTCTCTCAACATCCGTCCGCCGGCCGGCCCGTTTTTCGGCCCCCAGGCCATCCGTCAACCACCACTGCCCCTGCCCGCCCCGCACCACACCACACACCGCTGCTTGCCCCGGCCGTTGCCACCAAAGGCGCCAACCGCAGCCCGCGCGCGCCAGAAAGAGATGGCAAAACTACAGGGACCCAGCCGACCGACGAAAATCAGAGCAATTGGCCGGGAGGATCAAAAAGAGAGCTCCGAAAACCACCGTAGCGAGGCGTGGGAGGAAACGTTACGAGAAGCAGGAAGGGACCAGGAAAAATTCTGGAAATTTCTTAAAACTCGTAAACTAGACACGAAACATCTACATCTACATGGGGAAGGAACGACCCCACAGACCGAGCTGAAGCACTGGCGGATTCACTAGAAAGGCAATTCCAAGCACCAGAAGCGGTAGATGACGAAACTGATGACCACCAGGAAATGGTACTCAGAAGGGTAAAACCGCATCCTAAGTGCCCCGATCAGAACATCTTTCACAATCCAATAAACGCAGAAACCCCGTATCTTATCACATCACAAACATACACACATCCTAAGAAGGCATCAGGCCCAGATTCCATCAAACCGCAACTACTACATCACCTACCTCCAGCAACTATCAATTATCTATCTAACATCAATATATAATGCTTGCTTCAGACTAAACTACTTGGAAACAGGCCCGAGTCATCACATTACCAAAGCCAAACAAGGACTTATTATTTCCGCAAAACTATAGGCCAACTTCCTTGGAAAGGTTCTCGGAAAGCTCATTCAAACTGAACTGAAGAAATTCAATTCTTAAAGGATAACAACATAATCATCCCACAACAATTCCGATTCCGCGAAGAACACAGCACCACCCACCAGGTGACCAGACTAGTCGAGCACATATGTCAGGCCAGAAACATTAGACACAGTACTGGAGCAGTCCTGCTTGACATTGGAAAAGCATTCGGATAACGCCTTATCTACAAGCTCCACCAGTACAACTGCCCCATCCACATTATTGCTTCTTTTCTCCGCAACAGAGCATTCTATGTCCATGTACCAGGAGCGGCAAGTAACACTAGATCCATAGAGGCTGGAGTCCCGCAAGGCTCAGTGCTGGGGCCCATTCTCTACTCAATATACACAAACAAACAGCTGGGAGGACACTTGTCACTATTTGCAGACGACACTGCAGTCTACCGCAGCAGTTCTAACCTGCAATATAGAGTCACAAAAATAGAGCAACACCTACAATCCATCCAGAAATGGGCTAACCAAAAAAACAATAAACGCGGAGAAAACCCAAGCAATACAATACGATTCACATTCAAAAAGAATACCTCCTAACCTGCATATACGCCTCAGAAATAACAATCTTCCATGGTCAGGCACAATAAAGTATCTAGGCATCAAGCTGGACAAGAGGTTGACATTTAGAGACCATGTTACACACGTTTGTAACAAGGCTGCAGCAGCAATATTCAGACTGTACCCAATCATCAAAGGAAACAGAATAAATATGCGCGCCAAAAAGAAAATCTTCAAAACCGTCATAGGAACCAGCCATCACTTACGGCTCTGAAAAATCTCGTCAATGGCCGCAGACACCAAACATAACAAGAGTAAAAAAGGGTGCAGAACAAATACTTCAGAATTACTGCTGATGCCGGCCGGTACCAGACAAACCGAGACATATACACAAACCATAACATACTCAATCAAAATCCCGGAAATCATCCAAAGAAAAATCCATAAAGTTTTTTTTTTTTTTTTTTTTTGTTTTTTTTCCACCAAACCACGGATTCGAACCACCCACTCATCAGAAATCTGGGACCAAAATCCACCCGACCCAAGAACGACATTTCCCATCACGACAAAACACCACAAACTACAACATACCATGATAAACAAAAATAAAATACAAACACCATAACACTCACTCAAACAAACAAACATCTACACACACCCAAGAGACCCTATCATCCCATCATTTTGTTACCCAACATAATCAGACAGAAGGCAGGGATCAAGGACAGATCCGGTCCTTCGAGTACAGGGGGTAAAAAATACCCATCAGACCAGCTCTCTCTCTCTCTCTCCTCCTCGCTTCTCCGTGCCGACGCTGCCCCGCACACGCGTTCGCGTTCGCGTTCGCGCTCGCGTTCGGCCGACACCACACGACAGGTCTTTGGGGCCCCGCCACTGCGCACACGCACGCCTCCTCCTCTTCCTTAGTTCTTTTTCGCTTTTCTTTTCTCCCCCGCCCCCCGCTCTCACCGCCACATCATCCCGCAACCCTTGGGGCATGTTTCCCAACATCAACGCGCCCCAATTCCACTCTCTGCCCGTGCCGCACTCTCCACTTTGCTTCTCCCCGTCCCCTACACACACGACTACCGAAACCCCGGTTGACACACCTTCTCGTAGGACAGGGGTGCGTGCGTGCGTGCGTGCGTTGTCTTGACGGTGACAGCAACAGCAACGGATCCGTCCATCCCATTCCCCCCCACTCGGTAAAGAACCATGTTCAACCCACACTACACAACAAGGGGGGCACACACGAACGCGAAAGAAAGGGCAGGGCAGGGGCAACTATCTCGTACACATTCTTCCTCAGAACCCACATATCGCATCAACGAACGGCAGGCCAATTGCGGACTCAGCCGTGTCAGGCAAATCCAACCCAACCAACACCTCCCACGGAAACCCTGACACTGATCCAGCAGTACGTCCACATACATCGCCACACCAAATACGGGTGACGAGTGAGCAACAAATGGAACAATACACAACAAGGGCTGACCTAATAAAAACTGCACGTCACGTCATACCTTCCAGACAGACGCAGTTCCGACGGGACGGCGGAACCGTATACGTACCTTTCAGCCACAACAACCGACCGACTGGACACGCCCGCGTCTCCAGCCAGCCAACCACCAGGGCCACACAGCCCGCAAGTTTCAGCGTCAACACTTCTTAACGTACGTTGCAAACTTTTCAAAACATTGCCACACACACACACACACACACACACACACACACCACGAAAAGCGTCAACCTCTCTCACACTGGATACACTCAACACTTTTTGTCGGCGGAGCTTGAGGGCCAACGGTTGACACACCCCCACCGGCCACACAGGTTTCCCTTTGAAAATTGCAGTGACGGAGGAGACGCGGCATTACGAGAGGGTTGTTTCCGAGAGCGCGAGCTGGACGGAGCTGCGGCGCCGCCGCCGCCGCCGCCGCCGCCGCCGAGGGGTAATGAACGCACGCGATGCCGCATGACAGCCCATCACCCAAAGTTTCACCCACAACTGCACAGGTCGCACCCCCTTTTCGCGCCATACTAGTGTCGATCGTCAATTACAGCTGACGGTGTTCGCATTTGCCACTTGACGAGAGGGGGGGGGGGGGGGGGGAAAAGAAAACAAACATCTGACACGCCATGTGTTTCTCTCTCTCTCTGTTACATCTAGGTCATTCGGCAGCCACTGTAAAAAAAAAAAAAAAAAAAAAAAAAAAAAAAAAAAATATTTTTACGACATGGTTGGGTAAGTGATTTAAAGACAACAATTGTGGGTCACACACCATAGACCATTTCGATAGTGTTCTTGTTCTTCTCTTTTTCCTTTTTTTATCGCTCAATTGAAATCAAACCTGGGGATGATGCAATGCTGCGATATGGCACAACCGTCGTCCATTGTACACAACTCGGGAACAAAAAGAAACCAATTCAGGGAACGTTCGTTCCTTCACAACGTTTCTTTCAACGCACTTGGTCTTTACCATCCTGTATATTCAACACACATTTCCTTTCATCAAACTAGGGCATTTCCATAACAGTATTTGCAATACTGCTTCTTCGACGTCATTTCACCATCTTAACTAGAGACAAACAAACAAGAAAATAGCAAAACAGCCTTGAGAACCCCGTCCACCAAATTTCAGTTAGCACGGCATCCAAGATTCTTTTCCGGGGAGTGCAGTGCAGCTGACGCTGCTCAGACCATATACCGTCGCCAGTCTCACTCAACTCTTGCGCATTCCATTCTACGCTACGTGACTATGCAAAAATGAATGAATCAAACCCGCCCAGAGAGCGTCTTGTGCGAGGGGACACACGATATAGAGAACAACAAAACACACAGGGGACACCACCACAGTTGGAGAGAACGTTTCCACCACGGCAGCCGCGCCGTTACGCGCTTTTTTTTTTTCCTCCCCCCCACTGCACACCTCCGACACCACGGGAACGTTCACCGTCCCGTTGCCCTACACTGGCGTTTCTTTTCAACCCCCCACCCTATTCCTCGCTCCCCGGACATTCGACCGATCACAAAGTGCAACCTCTCGTTACCGTCGGGTGCCCCTCTTCATCCCCGGGGCGCCAACAACAAAACAAAAACACCACCGACGCCGTCGTCTCGCGTCACCTCACTCAACTGAGCGGAAAATACACGTACATCCAGAATGACGACACCGCCTCCAGACGTCAGACGTCAGGTCGAAAGAGGGCACCGTACGTCGTGGCGCGTGGTCTCCTAACTCACCTCGCGCGTACAAATACAATGCAATGCGTGTCTCCTCACGTTCACACACACCTCCACGCTCCACTTTTACGTCGCCCAACCAACCAACTACTAACTTAACCCACCCGCTCGGCGTAGAAGCAGCTGTAGGCGGCAACGTGTTTCTCACCCTCGCCACCAACGGTGTGACATCCGACAATCGCGGTTTGCTTTCCGTTCCACACCTCCGGCCATACCATACAAAGGGGACAAAAAAAAAAAAAAAAATATATATATCAAACAAGCCAACTCCAGCGATCCGCCCCCCTAACACCAACACGTCTCGAAACACCCACGCCCACGACCCGGCTGTGGCCTAAAGTGCGTATCCCAACGTCACACCAAAACCAAAGGCGCCGGCGCCGCACCACACCACACCACAAGCTACAGCTACAGCTGTGCCGCCCGTCCACCCGCTCACAACAACAACAACAACAACAACAACAATTCCGCCCTTCCCGCAAAGGCATTTTGGTGGCCCTGAAAAGGGCCGTTTTTTCTTTTCTTCGCCGCGCCGCGGACGAGCCTCCAAGAGCCACCTCCTTACTTGGAGCTCGTGTACTTGGTCACCGCCTTCGTGCCCTCGCTCACCGCGTGCTTGGCCAGCTCGCCAGGCAGCAAGAGCCGCACAGCGGTCTGGATCTCGCGGGACGTGATGGTCGAGCGCTTGTTGTAGTGCGCCAGGCGAGAAGCCTCGGCCGCAATGCGCTCGAAAATGTCGTTCACGAAGCTGTTCATGATGCTCATCGCCTTCGAAGAGATGCCCGTGTCAGGGTGCACCTGCTTCAGCACCTTGTAGATGTAGATGGCATAGCTCTCCTTCCTCTTGCGCTTCTTCTTCTTGTCGCCCTTCGAAATGTTCTTCTGCGCCTTGCCAGCCTTCTTGGCGGCTTTCCCGCTAGTCTTGGGCGGCATCACGAACAAACAGGCAGGCAGGCAGGCAGGCAGGCAGGCAGGCAGGCACGCGCAGTCAGTCAGTCAGTCAGGCGCTCCGCTCCAGTCAGCGTCTCCCCACACAGTGGCACCCGCCGCACGCCGCCGCCGCACCTTTACCAGCTCGCCCTGCTGCGGCCGCCGACCAATGGGGCGCGCGCGCAACCGGCCGCCGCACCCGAGCCCATAAAGGACCCCCACCCCGCCGGCGCCGGCACGCACTCCGCTGCTCGACTCGCTGCGGCTCGCACCGTTTGGGGCGTTGTGCTTTTTCTTTCTCGCTTCTTTCCAAACTAGCCCATCGCCATGTCCGGACGCGGAAAGGGAGGCAAAGTCAAGGGCAAGTCAAAGTCCCGCTCAAGCAGGGCTGGGCTCCAGTTCCCGGTCGGCAGAATCCACCGCCTCCTGCGCAAGGGAAACTACGCCGAGCGCGTCGGCGCCGGGGCGCCCGTCTACCTCGCCGCCGTCATGGAGTACCTCGCGGCTGAGGTGCTCGAGCTGGCCGGAAACGCGGCCCGCGACAACAAGAAGACGCGCATCATCCCGCGCCACCTGCAGCTCGCCATACGCAACGACGAGGAGCTCAACAAGCTCTTGTCGGGCGTCACCATCGCACAGGGAGGTGTCCTGCCCAACATCCAGGCCGTCCTGCTGCCAAAGAAGACCGAGAAGAAGGCCTAAAAGAGAGACAGCGCAATCGGCAACCGCCGCGTGCTCCCTTGGCACGCAGCGCGCCATTTGCCGCCTCGGCTCAAAAAACAAAACACAATCGGCCCTTTTCAGGGCCACCACACAAACCTACGTCCAAAGCAGAATTCCAGTCGTTCGTCGCACCACTTTTCTCTCTCTCTCTCTCTCTCTCTCTCTCTCTCTCTCTCTCTCTGTGTACGGTTTTTTTTTCCTTCTTACACACACAGGCGCCGCCATCTTGTACACACGTACTTGGCCACCTCCTCCACTCAACTCCACGCACGCACAGTCTCGCGACCATTAACCAGCACACGTGGCGCACAACAACACACCTCAAAAATAACCCCTCGGCGCTCAGCCGCGCCGCAACACACAGCCCATCCACCGACAAGAAGCATACAAGCAAAGAGGGAGGGGAAGGAAGGAAGGAAGGAAGGAGCTCACACAACGCAAGGGCACGCTTCCTTCCCTCCCAACCGCACCGCACACCACGTCAAAAAAAACTCCAAACAAAACTAAAAGGCCAAGTAGACTAAAAAGGAAAAGAAAAACCAGCAACACAGACTCTTTCGCACTTTTCAACTTCCGAACACTGTGGTGGCCCTGAAAAGGGCCGTTTTTCAATCTATCTCTCTTTCCTTCCTTCGGTCTCACACCGCCTAACCGCCGAAACCGTACAGGGTGCGCCCCTGCCTCTTCAGGGCGTACACCACGTCCATGGCCGTCACAGTCTTGCGCTTGGCGTGCTCAGTGTACGTCACCGCGTCGCGGATCACGTTCTCCAGGAACACCTTCAGCACTCCGCGCGTCTCCTCGTAGATCAGACCAGAGATGCGCTTCACGCCGCCCCTGCGCGCCAGGCGGCGGATCGCGGGCTTCGTGATGCCCTGGATGTTGTCGCGCAACACCTTGCGGTGCCGCTTGGCGCCACCCTTGCCGAGCCCCTTTCCTCCCTTGCCGCGGCCTGTCATTCTTCTTCTTCAAGCGTCTCAACCACAATAATATAAAAAACAGAAAGCAAGGCAAGCTCCTCACCCGGCGCTAGCGAGTCGGCTACGGTTGTGGCGCCCAGCGCGCGCGCCGCCCCCCTATATAGACTCTGGGGCCCCGCGGCCCGCCCTCCCCTCCCCCCACCACCGCGCACCGAGGGCATATAAGCGCAGCACCCGGGGCGCGCGGGCCCGTTGTCAAGGCAGCACCGGACGCCGTCGCGCACGCATATCCTCCACGCCGCATCCGCATCCGCAGTAGCCATGGCCCGGACAAAGCAAACGGCCCGCAAGTCCACCGGCGGAAAGGCGCCGCGCAAACAGCTCGCCACCAAGGCGGCGAGGAAGAGCGCGCCCGCCACCGGCGGCGTCAAGAAGCCCCACCGCTACAGGCCGGGCACCGTCGCCCTGCGAGAAATCAGGCGCTACCAGAAGAGCACAGAGCTGCTCATCCGCAAGCTGCCATTCCAGCGCCTAGTGCGCGAGATCGCCCAGGACTTCAAGACCGACCTGCGCTTCCAGAGCTCCGCAGTCATGGCCCTGCAGGAGGCCAGCGAGGCCTACCTCGTCGGCCTCTTCGAAGACACCAACCTGTGCGCAATCCACGCCAAGCGAGTCACCATCATGCCCAAGGACATCCAGCTCGCGCGCCGCATCCGCGGCGAGCGCGCCTAAACCCGCACACCGCCAAACAAACAAAACGGCCCTTTTCAGGGCCACTAACGTCTCTCCGTCGCGAGCAAAACTTTGTCGGTCGCAACGACTAGTTCCCCACTCACTCTCCAGTCCAGTCGTCCCACCCCCGGCCCGGCCCGGCGCCGCCGTTTCCAAAAAAAAGAAAAAAGCACCGCACCGGCCGAACCAAGTCGCAAGCGTCAATAGCGCCACCCACACAGGCCACGGCACAAAACGTGACGCCCGGAAAGCAAAGCAAAGCAAAAAAGACTATTCCAAAACCACCACCAAGACAAACAAACAAACAAACGCGGCGCAAAATAAATAGGTAAAAAATAATAAAAGTAAAATACACTTTGTGTAACACCAACCGCGGCGCCGCCGCCCACGCCCGCCAACGACCCCACAATCCAACCACCATCCACACATGAAACAAACAAACGCCAGCAAGCAAGACAGACAGACAGACAACAAGGCAACCGACCGACCACGACACGACACGACAATCAACACCTTCCCGACGTGCTTTGATGGCCCTGAGAAGGGCCGTTTTTGTTTTTGTCCGGGACCGCGCGACAGCCTCTGGTTGCGCGCCGGCCTCCAGGCGACGGTGTCAACCGCCAACCCTTCCCTGCCCTTAACACGCGATCTAGTGT
>NW_026062969.1:20000-24335 GCF_023897955.1 Schistocerca gregaria | reverse complement strand
ACACTAGATCGCGTGTTCGTGCGATCAGCCCAAAGTTATTCAGAGTCACCAAGGCAAACGGACCAGACGAGCCAATCCGATTGGTTTTGATCTAATAAAAGCGTCCCTTCCATCTCTGGTCGGGACTCTGTTTGCATGTATTAGCTCTAGAATTACCACAGTTATCCAAGTAACGTGGGTACGATCTAAGGAACCATAACTGATTTAATGAGCCATTCGCGGTTTCACCTTAATGCGGCTTGTACTGAGACATGCATGGCTTAATCTTTGAGACAAGCATATGACTACTGGCAGGATCAACCAGGGAGCTGCGTCAACGAGAGCTGAGCAGCCGGCCGCCCGGGAGTGTGTCCCGAGGGCGCCGCGCGCGAACACGCAAGCGTGTGCCGCTCAATTATTCTGCAAACAGGAGGAGGCTGAGCTCCCCTGCACGATACACCTCGAAACCCTCTCAGGTCCCGGCGGCGCGCAGCGCCGTCCTAAGTACTTGGTCGGGTTCGAGAGAGGCGCAAATCGCCCGGAGATAGGCGAGTAGACGCTTTCAGTGCGAACACCCGTGCTCCCAACTGAGCTTGCCGCTGCCCGACAGAGGCCCGGGAGCGTGCTGTCGTGGCATTGCCGGCGGGAAACAACACGCGCCACCTACGGTGACCGGCAGCTCCAACGCCAGCGCCACAGAAGGGGCAAAGCCCCACTTGGGGTGCAGAAGCGAACTCTCCCAGCACAGCGCACGCGCCAACACGTCCGCAGAGCTGCGATACAAACCACCTGCGAGAACCGCTGGGGGGCGACCGAGCAGCAGACGGCGTCGCGACGCCGAGTGCCGGGCGGGCGGCGCATCCTCAACGCACACAGTCCGCAATCGGACCAGCACACTGCAGATGTCCACCGCGCTTCGCACCGGGCTCGACAGAACCCACTTTGGCCGCCTGGCGCCGCGCGCAGGGTGCGCCGGCGCATAGCTGGGACGCCAGCCGGGCCCGTCGGCCGGCGCTCCTGCCACTGGGCGCCCCCCACCAGCCGGCTGTAGTGCGTGCGCTCACGCAGCGCGCGGCCAGCACGCCGGGCGGCCCCCCCCTCACCGGCCGGGGGACTGTCCCGCCAAGCCACAGCCTCGTATCGCTTCATACCCACATGGCCAACTCAGGTTCGGGGGCATGGCGGGTACCGCCGAAACAACCGGTTCACAGATGTACCGATCGTCGCTATCACCGATGCACCTGCAGCGCGAACAACCGCTCAACAACTGATTTCCAGTTCATTTGCGGATCTTTTGGCAGCAAACGTATACGTCAATCTACATTTGCGAAATCTACGATTCTGGCATGCCTGCATGTTATGTGTCACGACACGCTACATCAGCCCACATACACACTGCGGCATGTACACGAGAGAACACGTGGAAGATGGTCCGCGCACGTGTGCAATGTCCCTTGCGCGGTCGACTGTCAACCGGCCTCTGTAGCATGTCGCAGATGTGGAACGCGGTCCACCGTGCTATCATGTTGTGTGGGGCAATACGATTAAATAGGAAAACCCTCGTCGCTACATCAACAGACGGCTCACGCTGATTCCCGGCAGAGGGAGGAGGGGGGGGGGGGGGCCAACATGCAATACTTTCGTCCGTACCTACTTACCACATGTCTGTACGGCGTACAACAGTGCAATCTCGCTGTAATGGGGAGACGAGACAAGTAGCATCGTGCACAACATATGGCCCTTATGATTCGCCATTGTAGGGCGCAGCCGGTGTACGGTCAAGCATGTGCCACATTATGTCACTCAGTACGTAACGACGGATGATCAGTGTGGGTTACGCGTACATCAGCGGACAGTCCACACAGGCCGTACCACAACGTACACTGACTGCATCGACAACCGAATGCAACTGAACAGCTGCAAGGCTCATTTCACAAACAAACGCCTGACCGACCAGCTTGGAAGGGCAGGAGGGGAGGGCGATATTCGTTCTGTAGCGGTACACCCTTCCAGTGGTTAGCAGGACTGTGTAGAAAGTACGCAACACTCGAAAGACCTTTATGTGAGGGTACGCACCATGGCATCAAGAAATACACATGACACCAGAGGATCCAAGCAGTGAACTATGTTCAGAGGGTTGCTGTTAGGCAAAGCTACATTCCTGTGACGTTACATGTGACAGTTAAGGTGCAGTGTAAGTTAGGTTAAGGTGCAGTGTAAGTTAGGTTAAGGGTGCAGTGTAAGTTAGGTTAAGGTGCAGTGTAAGTTAGGTTAAGGTGCAGTGTAAGTTAGGTTAAGGTGCAGTGTAAGTTAGGTTAAGGTGCAGTGTAAGTTAGGTTAAGGTGCAGTGTAAGTTAGGTTAAGGTGCAGTGTAACTTAGGTTAAGGTGCAGTGTAACTTAGGTTAAGGTGCAGTGTAACTTAGGTTAAGGTGCAGTGTAACTTAGGTTAAGGTGCAGTGTAACTTAGGTTAAGGTGCAGTGTAACTTAGGTTAAGGTGCAGTGTAACTTAGGTTAAGGTGCAGTGTAACTTAGGTTAAGGTGCAGTGTAACTTAGGTTAAGGTGCAGTGTAACTTAGGTTAAGGTGCAGTGTAACTTAGGTTAAGGTGCAGTGTAACTTAGGTTAAGGGTGCAGTGTAACTTAGGTTAAGGTGCAGTGTAACTTAGGTTAAGGTGCAGTGTAACTTAGGTTAAGGTGCAGTGTAACTTAGGTTAAGGTGCAGTGTAACTTAGGTTAAGGTGCAGTGTAACTTAGGTTAAGGTGCAGTGTAACTTAGGTTAAGGTGCAGTGTAAGTTAGGTTAAGGTGCAGTGTAAGTTAGGTTAAGGTGCAGTGTAAGTTAGGTTAAGGTGCAGTGTAAGTTAGGTTAAGGTGCAGTGTAAGTTAGGTTAAGGTGCAGTGTAAGTTAGGTTAAGGTGCAGCGTAAGTTAGGTTAAGGTGCAGCGTAACTTAGGTTAAGGTGCAGCGTAACTTAGGTTAAGGTGCAGCGTAACTTAGGTTAAGGTGCAGCGTAACTTAGGTTAAGGTGCAGCGTAACTTAGGTTAAGGTGCAGCGTAACTTAGGTTAAGGTGCAGCGTAACTTAGGTTAAGGTGCAGCGTAACTTAGGTTAAGGTGCAGCGTAACTTAGGTTAAGGTGCAGCGTAACTTAGGTTAGGGGCCAACGTGGGTTAGGTTAGGGGCCAACGTGGGTTAGGTTAGGGGCCAACGTGGGTTAGGTTAGGGGCCAACGTGGGTTAGGTTAGGGGCCAACGTGGGTTAGGTTAGGGGCCAACGTGGGTTAGGTTAGGGGCCAACGTGGGTTAGGTTAGGGGCCAACGTGGGTTAGGCTAGGGTAGGGGCCAACGTGGGTTAGGTTAGGGGCCAACGTGGGTTAGGTTAGGGGCCAACGTGGGTTAGGTTAGGGGCCAACGTGGGTTAGGTTAGGGGCCAACGTGGGTTAGGTTAGGGGCCAACGTGGGTTAGGTTAGGGGCCAACGTGGGTTAGGTTAGGGGCCAACGTGGGTTAGGTTAGGGGCCAACGTGGGTTAGGTTAGGGGCCAACGTGGGTTAGGTTAGGGGCCAACGTGGGTTAGGTTAGGGGCCAACGTGGGTTAGGTTAGGGGCCAACGTGGGTAGGTTAGGGCCAACGGGTTAGGTAGGGGCCAACGTGGGTTAGGTTAGGGGCCAACGTGGGTTAGGTTAGGGGCCAACGTGGGTTAGGTTAGGGGCCAACGTGGGTTAGGTTAGGGGCCAACGTGGGTTAGGTTAGGGGCCAACGTGGGTTAGGTTAAGGGCCAACGTGGGTTAGGTTAAGGGCCAACGTGGGTTAGGTTAAGGGCCAACGTGGGTTAGGTTAAGGGCCAACGTGGGTTAGGTTAAGGGCCAACGTGGGTTAGGTTAAGGGCCAACGTGGGTTAGGTTAAGGGCCAACGTGGGTTAGGTTAAGGGCCAACGTGGGTTAGGTTGCCAGAGATGTGTCAAATCAGGATGTACGTTTGGCTGGTGTCAGGTGGTGGGTTGGTTCGATGCCTTTATAAGGGGTGTGGCCAAAGGGTATTTTATTACTTGTACCTTTTGTGTTGTGGCGTGGCGTTGCGTCCTGTGTTGATACTGGGTGGACCACTGTGGGTGTTGCTGGCTTATTTGAGCTGCGTTGTTTGCGGGGTGATGTGAGACATTCTGTCTTATTAGTGGACGTGACGTTCCTCTTGTCGTTGTTTGGATAGTGTCCTGTGGCAGCGAGGATAAAATGGATGTTGTTGAACGATAGTGCTTTGGTGCTTTCGCTTTGTTACACACAGAGTGGACTGTGAGATAGGGTGACTGGGTCGAGTGCGGTTCACACTGTCCTCCCCAGTTTACAGTATGTATCATC
>NW_026062969.1:7500-10000 GCF_023897955.1 Schistocerca gregaria | reverse complement strand
CAGTGTAAGTTAGGTTAAGGTGCAGTGTAAGTTAGGTTAAGGTGCAGTGTAAGTTAGGTTAAGGTGCAGTGTAAGTTAGGTTAAGGTGCAGTGTAAGTTAGGTTAAGGTGCAGTGTAAGTTAGGTTAAGGTGCAGTGTAAGTTAGGTTAAGGTGCAGTGTAAGTTAGGTTAAGGTGCAGTGTAAGTTAGGTTAAGGTGCAGTGTAAGTTAGGTTAAGGTGCAGTGTAAGTTAGGTTAAGGTGCAGTGTAAGTTAGGTTAAGGTGCAGTGTAAGTTAGGTTAAGGTGCAGTGTAAGTTAGGTTAAGGTGCAGTGTAAGTTAGGTTAAGGTGCAGTGTAACTTAGGTTAAGGTGCAGTGTAAGTTAGGTTAAGGTGCAGTGTAACTTAGGTTAAGGTGCAGTGTAACTTAGGTTAAGGTGCAGTGTAACTTAGGTTAAGGTGCAGTGTAACTTAGGTTAAGGTGCAGTGTAACTTAGGTTAAGGTGCAGTGTAACTTAGGTTAAGGTGCAGTGTAACTTAGGTTAAGGTGCAGTGTAACTTAGGTTAAGGTGCAGTGTAACTTAGGTTAAGGTGCAGTGTAACTTAGGTTAAGGTGCAGTGTAACTTAGGTTAAGGTGCAGTGTAACTTAGGTTAAGGTGCAGTGTAACTTAGGTTAAGGTGCAGTGTAACTTAGGTTAAGGTGCAGTGTAACTTAGGTTAAGGTGCAGTGTAACTTAGGTTAAGGTGCAGTGTAACTTAGGTTAAGGTGCAGTGTAACTTAGGTTAAGGTGCAGTGTAACTTAGGTTAAGGTGCAGTGTAACTTAGGTTAAGGTGCAGTGTAACTTAGGTTAAGGTGCAGTGTAACTTAGGTTAAGGTGCAGTGTAACTTAGGTTAAGGTGCAGTGTAACTTAGGTTAAGGTGCAGTGTAACTTAGGTTAAGGTGCAGTGTAACTTAGGTTAAGGTGCAGTGTAACTTAGGTTAAGGTGCAGTGTAACTTAGGTTAAGGTGCAGTGTAACTTAGGTTAAGGTGCAGTGTAACTTAGGTTAAGGTGCAGTGTAACTTAGGTTAAGGTGCAGTGTAACTTAGGTTAAGGTGCAGTGTAACTTAGGTTAAGGTGCAGTGTAACTTAGGTTAAGGTGCAGTGTAACTTAGGTTAAGGTGCAGTGTAACTTAGGTTAAGGTGCAGTGTAACTTAGGTTAAGGTGCAGTGTAACTTAGGTTAAGGTGCAGTGTAACTTAGGTTAAGGTGCAGTGTAAGTTAGGTTAAGGTGCAGTGTAACTTAGGTTAAGGTGCAGTGTAACTTAGGTTAAGGTGCAGTGTAACTTAGGTTAAGGTGCAGTGTAACTTAGGTTAAGGTGCAGTGTAACTTAGGTTAAGGTGCAGTGTAACTTAGGTTAAGGTGCAGTGTAAGTTAGGTTAAGGTGCAGTGTAAGTTAGGTTAAGGTGCAGTGTAAGTTAGGTTAAGGTGCAGCATAACTTAGGTTAAGGTGCAGCGTAACTTAGGTTAAGGTGCAGTGTAACTTAGGTTAAGGTGCAGTGTAACTTAGGTTAAGGTGCAGTGTAACTTAGGTTAAGGTGCAGTGTAACTTAGGTTAAGGTGCAGCGTAACTTAGGTTAAGGTGCAGCGTAACTTAGGTTAAGGTGCAGCGTAACTTAGGTTAAGGTGCAGCGTAACTTAGGTTAAGGTGCAGCGTAACTTAGGTTAAGGTGCAGCGTAACTTAGGTTAAGGTGCAGCGTAACTTAGGTTAAGGTGCAGCGTAACTTAGGTTAAGGTGCAGCGTAACTTAGGTTAAGGTGCAGCGTAACTTAGGTTAAGGTGCAGCGTAACTTAGGTTAAGGTGCAGCGTAACTTAGGTTAAGGTGCAGCGTAACTTAGGTTAAGGTGCAGCGTAACTTAGGTTAAGGTGCAGCGTAACTTAGGTTTAGGGGCCAACGTGGGTTAGGTTAGGGGCCAACGTGGGTTAGGTTAGGGGCCAACGTGGGTTAGGTTAGGGGCCAACGTGGGTTAGGTTAGGGGCCAACGTGGGTTAGGTTAGGGGCCAACGTGGGTTAGGTTAGGGGCCAACGTGGGTTAGGTTAGGGGCCAACGTGGGTTAGGTTAGGGGCCAACGTGGGTTAGGTTAGGGGCCAACGTGGGTTAGGTTAGGGGCCAACGTGGGTTAGGTTAGGGGCCAACGTGGGTTAGGTTAGGGGCCAACGTGGGTTAGGTTAGGGGCCAACGTGGGTTAGGTTAGGGGCCAACGTGGGTTAGGTTAGGGGCCAACGTGGGTTAGGTTAGGGGCCAACGTGGGTTAGGTTAGGGGCCAACGTGGGTTAGGTTAGGGGCCAACGTGGGTTAGGTTAGGGGCCAACGTGGGTTAGGTTAGGGGCCAACGTGGGTTAGGTTAGGGGCCAACGTGGGTTAGGTTAGGGGCCAACGTGGGTTAGGTTAGGGGCCAACGTGGGTTAGGTTAGGGGCCAACGTGGGTTAGGTTAGGGGCCAACGTGGGTTAGGTTAGGGGCCAACGTGGGTTAG
>NW_026062969.1:0-2500 GCF_023897955.1 Schistocerca gregaria | reverse complement strand
GTGCGGAGGCCGCCGCCCCGTGAAGGGCGGGGAAGCCCCATCCTCCCTCGGCCCGCGCAAGGCGAGACCTTCACTTTCATTACGCCTTTAGGTTTCGTACAGCCCAATGACTCGCGCACATGTTAGACTCCTTGGTCCGTGTTTCAAGACGGGTCGTGAAATTGTCCAAAGCTGAAGCGCCGCTGACGGGAGCGATTATTCCGCCCGAGAGCATCCCGAGCCAACAGCGGCGCGGGTCCGGGGCCGGGCCAGGTAGGTCCGTCATCCGGGAAGAACCGCGCGCGCTTGCCGGGAGCCCGAGCGCCCAAAGGGGCGAATCGACTCCTCCAGATATACCGCCGAGCAGCCAGCCAGGACACCGGGGCTCTGCCCAACAGACGCGAACCGAGGCCCGCGGAAGGACAGGCTGCGCACCCGGGCCGTAGGCCGGCACCCAGCGGGTCGCGACGTCCTACTAGGGGAGAAGTGCGGCCCACCGCACACCGGAACGGCCCCACCCCGCGGCGAGTGGAAAGGCAACCGGACACGACCCCGCCGCGGATTGCTCCGCGCGGGCGGCCGGCCCCATCTGCCGAGGGCGGGGGCCAGTGGCCGGATGGGCGTGAATCTCACCCGTTCGACCTTTCGGACTTCTCACGTTTACCCCAGAACGGTTTCACGTACTTTTGAACTCTCTCTTCAAAGTTCTTTTCAACTTTCCCTCACGGTACTTGTTCGCTATCGGTCTCGTGGTCATATTTAGTCTCAGATGGAGTTTACCACCCACTTCGAGCTGCACTCTCAAGCAACCCGACTCGAAGGAGAGGTCCCGCCGACGCTCGCACCGGCCGCTACGGGCCTGCACCCTCTACGGGCCGTGGCCTCATTCAAGTTGGACTTGGGCTCGGCGCGAGGCGTCGGGGTAGCGGACCCTCCCGAACACCACATGCCACGACAGGCGGCAGCCTGCGGGGTTCGGTGCTGGACTCTTCCCTGTTCGCTCGCCGCTACTGGGGGAATCCTTGTTAGTTTCTTTTCCTCCGCTTAGTAATATGCTTAAATTCAGCGGGTAGTCTCGCCTGCTCTGAGGTCGTTGTACGAGGTGTCGCACGCCACACCGCCAGCCGGCTGTGCACGCTACCGAGAAAGCACCGGTATGCGAACCGCCAGGCGACGGGCGCGCATCGCACGTTTAAGGAGACGCGGCGGCCACACAGGCGACCACGACACTCCCAGGCGCCCGAAGCGGGACAAACGCCGCGCGCTTCAGTATACGTAGCCGACCCTCAGCCAGACGTGGCCCGGGAACGGAATCCATGGACCGCAATGTGCGTTCGAAACGTCGATGTTTCATGTGTCCTGCAGTTCACATGTCGACGCGCAATTTGCTGCGTTCTTCATCGACCCACGAGCCGAGTGATCCACCGTCCTGGGTGATCTTTATCTTTTCAGTTCTCCACCGTCTCTTTCAAGACAGTTGCAGAGGCGGGACTGAGCGTTTGACGGCCCCTGTTCCATTACTTTGTGTCCAACGGCCCGACGGCCGATGGGCGTCGTACGGCTCCACACCGGAGCGGACAGGCACTCGGGCGAAAGTCATTCAAAACCGGCGCCAGGCGCCAGGTGCCGCAGGCCAGCCGCTCCAGAGCTTCAGCGCTCGTACCACACAACACCACTTGCGCTAGTTTTGAGAGGCACGCGTGGTTCCGCACGCGGCGCACGGCTACTGCCGTACAGGTAGCGTGTTGCGCGACACGACACGCACATCGAAAGACATGCAGTCTAGTCGGTAATGATCCTTCCGCAGGTTCACCTACGGAAACCTTGTTACGACTTTTACTTCCTCTAAATGATCAAGTTTGGTCATCTTTCCGGTAGCATCGGCAACGACAGAGTCGATGCCGCGTACCAGTCCGAAGACCTCACTAAATCATTCAATCGGTAGTAGCGACGGGCGGTGTGTACAAAGGGCAGGGACGTAATCAACGCGAGCTTATGACTCGCGCTTACTGGGAATTCCTCGTTCATGGGGAACAATTGCAAGCCCCAATCCCTAGCACGAAGGAGGTTCAGCGGGTTACCCCGACCTTTCGGCCTAGGAAGACACGCTGATTCCTTCAGTGTAGCGCGCGTGCGGCCCAGAACATCTAAGGGCATCACAGACCTGTTATTGCTCAATCTCGTGCGGCTAGAAGCCGCCTGTCCCTCTAAGAAGAAAAGTAATCGCTGACAGCACGAAGGATGTCACGCGACTAGTTAGCAGGCTAGAGTCTCGTTCGTTATCGGAATTAACCAGACAAATCGCTCCACCAACTAAGAACGGCCATGCACCACCACCCACCGAATCAAGAAAGAGCTATCAATCTGTCAATCCTTCCGGTGTCCGGGCCTGGTGAGGTTTCCCGTGTTGAGTCAAATTAAGCCGCAGGCTCCACTCCTGGTGGTGCCCTTCCGTCAATTCCTTTAAGTTTCAGCTTTGCAACCATACTTCCCCCGGAACCCAAAAACACGCGATCTAGTG
>NW_026062968.1:0-27161 GCF_023897955.1 Schistocerca gregaria | reverse complement strand
ACACTAGATCGCGTGTTATTGTCGTAGCACAGTGCGCGGTTGCAACGACATGATTCACAGGCGCCGTTTGGTGTCATAGTGGCTGGGCGTTCGTCTCCACGAAATGAGTCCCGAGCATGCCGCTGTACAAAGTGGGAGCGTATAATTTTGTAGTTGTCGTTTAGTAGCGTGTGTATAGATTGCTGCGTTCGCTGGAGTAGCCCTTGTTGCCGTTGTCCGGTGTGGTCTAGTGGCTAGGATACCTGGCTCTCACCCAGGAGGCCCGGGTTCGATTCCCGGTACCGGAAAGCGAGCGCAATTTGTTGCTCCTCTTATGCGACTTGGCCCGACTTAGCTCGACTGACGCTTCGCTGACGCTTGCAGAAAACTACGTTAAGTACGATTCGTGTCACATGTGACGGGCGAGAGCGATGCGACATCTGCCCACCTCTTATCGTGGCACATACCTGAGGTGAACAGAGTAGGAGGACTGCAAGACACTGCCACGGGGGTTGAATGCAGCTAACCACACTGCTTAGTGTCCTTACATCGCAGACACGTTCGTTTGCCAGTATACTTATAATGGAGCCCGCGTCTGACACAGTGGTGTGTGGGCCGAGCTTTGCTGTGCATCGCAACATGCAGTCGCGGAGGACTGCCCTCGGCGGTGCTTCCGTGGCCGTGATCGTCCTAGTGGTTAGGACATTGCGTTGTGGCCGCAATAACCCAGGTTCGAATCCTGGTCACGGCAATTTTTAAGTTTTGCCTTGGTGTCGCTGCAGTGACGGTTGTGGCTCAGTGTTTGAAATCACGGTGCCCTCTTTATTTTTCACTCATGTTCCGCAGGCTGCAGGTGGCACTACCAATTCTTTATCAACACGCAATGCCGCCACACGAGAGCGCGGCAGCAACCTGTGTAGTTACTCTCTATTCGAAAAGGGCAGTTGTTTGAGGGTGCAATGGATGAGCAGCCAGTCGCAGCTGTGTCGTGCACTGTTTCTACAAAAGCGAAGAACACTGGCACAGGTAGCGTGGCCGAGCGGTCTAAGGCGCTGGTTTAAGGCACCAGTCTCTTCGGAGGCGTGGGTTCGAATCCCACCGCTGCCACATTTTTCTGTTTTTTGTGCCATTGTGGTGTTTTCTTCGTGGGGTAGAACGCAGCTCCTGTGACCGCCGTGCAGCGTCGTAGCGTGGCCGAGCGGTCTAAGGCGCTGGTTTCAGGCACCAGTCTCCTCGGAGGCGTGGGTTCGAATCCCACCGCTGCCAATGTTTTCTGTCTCGAAAGCCGCAGCACTGATTACCCGCGACGAAAGCAGCGCAGCAAGCCGTGAGCGTCTCTCTTCTTAAATTGTCGTAGCACAGTGCGCGGTGCAACGACCATGATTCACAGGCGCCGTTTGGTGTCATAGTGGCTGGCGTTCGTCTCCACGAAATGAGTCCCGAGCATGCCGCTGTACAAAGTGGGAGCGTATAATTTTGTAGTTGTCGTTTAGTAGCGTGTGTATAGATTGCTGCGTTCGCTGGAGTAGCCCTTGTGCCGTTGTCCGGTGTGGTCTAGTGGCTAGGATACCTGGCTCTCACCCTGGAGGCCCGGGTTCGATTCCCGGTACCGGAAAAGCGGAGCGCAATTTGTTGCTCCTCTTATGCGACTTGGCCCGACTTAGCTCGACTGACGCTTCGCTGACGCTTGCAGAAACAACGTTAAGTACGATTCGTGGTCACAAGTGACGGCGGAGAGCGATGCGACATCTGCCCACCTCTTATCGAGGCACATACCTGAGGTGAACAGAGTAGGAGGACTGCAAGACACTGCCACGGGGGTTGAATGCAGCTAACCACACTGCTTAGTGTCCTTAACATCGCAGACACGTTCGTTTGCCAGTATACATATAATGGAGCCCGCGTCTGACACAGTGGTGTGTGGGCCGAGCTTTGCTGTGCATCGCAACATGCCAGTCGCGAGGACTGCCCTCGGCGGTGGCTTCCGTGGCCGTGATCGTCTAGTGGTTAGGACATTGCGTTGTGGCCGCAATAACCCAGGTTCGAATCCTGGTCACGGCAATTTTTAAAGTTTTGCCTTGGTGTCGCTGCAGTGACGGTTGTGGCTCAGTGTTTGAAATCACGGTGCCCTCTTATTTTCACTCATGTTCCGCAGGCTGCAGGTGGCACTACCAATTCTTTATCAACACGCAATGCCGCCACACGAGAGCGCGGGCAGGCAACCTGTGTAGTTACTCTCTATTCGAAAGGGCAGTTGTTTGAGGTGCAATGGATGAGCAGCCCAGTCGCAGCTGTGTCGTGCACTGTTTCTACAAAAGCGAAGAACACTGGCACAGGTAGCGTGGCCGAGCGGTCTAAGGCGCTGGTTTAAGGCACCAGTCTCTTCGGAGGCGTGGGTTCGAATCCCACCGCTGCCACATTTTCTGTTTTTTGTGCCATTGTGGTGTTTTCTCGGTGGGGTAGAACGCAGCTCCTGTGACCGCCGTGCAGCGTCGGTAGCGTGGGCCGAGCGGTCTAAGGCGCTGGTTTCAGGCACCAGTCTCCTCGGAGGCGTGGGTTCGAATCCCACCGCTGCCAATGTTTTCTGTCTCGAAAGCCGCAGCACTGATTACCCGCGACGAAAGCAGCGCAGCAAGCCGTGAGCGTCTCTTTCTTAAATTGTCGTAGCACAGTGCGCGGTGCAACGACATGATTCACAGGCGCCGTTTGGTGTCATAGTGGCTGGCGTTCGTCTCCACGAAATGAGTCCCGAGCATGCCGCTGTACAAAGTGGGAGCGTATAATTTTGTAGTTGTCGTTTAGTAGCGTGTGTATAGATTGCTGCGTTCGCTGGAGTAGCCCTTGTGCCGTTGTCCGGTGTGGTCTAGTGGCTAGGATACCTGGCTCTCACCCAGGAGGCCCGGGTTCGATTCCCGGTACCGGAAAAGCGAGCGCAATTTGTTGCTCCTCTTATGCGACTTGGCCCGACTTAGCTCGACTGACGCTTCGCTGACGCTTGCAGAAAACTACGTTAAGTACGATTCGTGGTCACAAGTGACGGCGAGAGCGATGCGACATCTGCCCACCTCTTATCGAGGCACATACCTGAGGTGACAGAGTAGGAGACTGCAAGACACTGCCACGGGGGTTGAATGCAGCTAACCACACTGCTTAGTGTCCTTACATCGCAGACACGTTCGTTTGCCAGTATACATATAATGGAGCCCGCGTCTGACACAGTGGTGTGTGGGCCGAGCTTTGCTGTGCATCGCAACATGCAGTCGCGAGGACTGCCCTCGGCGGTGCTTCCGTGGCCGTGATCGTCTAGTGGTTAGGACATTGCGGTGTGGCCGCAATAACCCAGGTTCGAATCCTGGTCACGGCAATTTTTAAGTTTTGCCTTGGTGTCGCTGCAGTGACGGTTGTGGCTCAGTGTTTGAAATCACGGTGCCCTCTTTATTTTTCACTCATGTTCCGCAGGCTGCAGGTGGCACTACCAATTCCTTTATCAACACGCAATGCCGCCACACGAGGAGCGCGGGCAGCAACCTGTGGTAGTTACTCTCTATTCGAAAAGGGCAGTTGTTTGAGGTGCAATGGATGAGCAGCCAGTCGCAGCTGTGTCGTGCACTGTTTCTACAAAAGCGAAGAACACTGGCACAGGTAGCGTGGCCGAGCGGTCTAAGGCGCTGGTTTAAGGCACCAGTCTCTTCGGAGGCGTGGGTTCGAATCCCACCGCTGCCACATTTTCTGTTTTTTGTGCCATTGTGGTGTTTTCTCGTGGGGTAGAACGCAGCTCCTGTGACCGCCGTGCAGCGTCGGTAGCGTGGCCGAGCGGTCTAAGGCGCTGGTTTCAGGCACCAGTCTCCTCGGAGGCGTGGGTTCGAATCCACGCTGCCAATGTTTTCTGTCTCGAAAGCCGCAGCACTGATTACCCGCGACGAAAGCAGCGCAGCAAGCCGTGAGCGTCTCTTTCTTAATTTGTCGTAGCACAGTGCGCGGGTGCAACGACATGATTCACAGGCGCCGTTTGGTGTCATAGTGGCTGGCTGTTCGTCTCCACGAAATGAGTCCCGAGCATGCCGCTGTACAAAGTGGGAGCGTATAATTTTGTAGTTGTCGTTTAGTAGCGTGTGTATAGATTGCTGCGTTTCGCTGGAGTAGCCCTTGTGCCGTTGTCCGGTGTGGTCTAGTGGCTAGGATCACCTGGCTCTCACCCAGGAGGCCCGGGTTCGATTCCCGGTACCGGAAAAGCGAGCGCATTTGTTTGCTTCCTCTTATGCGACTTGGCCCGACTTAGCTCGACTGACGCTTCGCTGACGCTTGCAGAAAACTACGTTAAGTACGATTCGTGGTCACAAGTGACGGCGAGAGCGATGCGACATCTGCCCACCTCTTATCGAGGCACATACCTGAGGTGAACAGAGTAGGAGGACTGCAAGACACTGCCACGGGGGTTGAATGCAGCTAACCACACTGCTTAGTGTCCTTACATCGCAGACACGTTCGTTTGCCAGTATACATATAATGGAGCCCGCGTCTGACACAGTGGTGTGTGGGCCGAGCTTTGCTGTGCATCGCAACATGCAGTCGCGAGGACTGCCCTCGGCGGTGCTTCCGTGGCCGTGATCGTCTAGTGGTTAGGACATTGCGTTGTGGCCGCAATAACCCAGGTTCGAATCCTGGTCACGGCAATTTTTAAAGTTTTGCCTTGGTGTCGCTGCAGTGACGGTTGTGGCTCAGTGTTTGAAATCACGGTGCCCTCTTTATTTTTCACTCATGTTCCGCAGGCTGCAGGTGGCACTACCAATTCTTTATCAACACGCAATGCCGCCACACGAGAGCGCGGGCAGCAACCTGTGTAGTTACTCTCTATTCGAAAAGGGCAGTTGTTTGAGGTGCAATGGATGAGCAGCCAGTCGCAGCTGTGTCGTGCACTGTTTCTACAAAAGCGAAGAACACTGGCACAGGTAGCGTGGCCGAGCGGTCTAAGGCGCTGGTTTAAGGCACCAGTCTCTTCGGAGGCGTGGGTTCGAATCCCACCGCTGCCACATTTTTCTGTTTTTTGTGCCATTGTGGTGTTTTCTCGTGGGGTAGAACGCAGCTCCTGTGACCGCCGTGCAGCGTCGGTAGCGTGGCCGAGCGGTCTAAGGCGCTGGTTTCAGGCACCAGTCTCCTCGGAGGCGTGGGTTCGAATCCCACCGCTGCCAATGTTTTCTGTCTCGAAAGCCGCAGCACTGATTACCCGCGACGAAAGCAGCGCAGCAAGCCGTGAGCGTCTCTTTCTTAAATTGTCGTAGCACAGTGCGCGGTGCAACGACATGATTCACAGGCGCCGTTTGGTGTCATAGTGGCTGGCGTTCGTCTCCACGAAATGAGTCCCGAGCATGCCGCTGTACAAAGTGGGAGCGTATAATTTTGTAGTTGTCGTTTAGTAGCGTGTGTATAGATTGCTGCGTTCGCTGGAGTAGCCCTTGTGCCGTTGTCCGGTGTGGTCTAGTGGCTAGGATACCTGGCTCTCACCCAGGAGGCCCGGGTTCGATTCCCGGTACCGGAAAAGCGAGCGCAATTTGTTGCTCCTCTTATGCGACTTGGCCCGACTTAGCTCGACTGACGCTTCGCTGACGCTTGCAGAAAACTACGTTAAGTACGATTCGTGGTCACAAGTGACGGCGAGAGCGATGCGACATCTGCCCACCTCTTATCGAGGCACATACCTGAGGTGAACAGAGTAGGAGGACTGCAAGACACTGCCACGGGGGGTTGAATGCAGCTAACCACACTGCTTAGTGTCCTTACATCGCAGACACGTTCGTTTGCCAGTATACATATAATGGAGCCCGCGTCTGACACAGTGGTGTGTGGGCCGAGCTTTGCTGTGCATCGCAACATGCAGTCGCGAGGACTGCCCTCGGCGGTGCTTCCGTGGCCGTGATCGTCTAGTGGTTAGGACATTGCGTTGTGGCCGCAATAACCCAGGTTCGAATCCTGGTCACGGCAATTTTTAAAGTTTTGCCTTGGTGTCGCTGCAGTGACGGTTGTGGCTCAGTGTTTGAAATCACGGTGCCCTCTTTATTTTTCACTCATGTTCCGCAGGCTGCAGGTGGCACTACCAATTCTTTATCAACACGCAATGCCGCCACACGAGAGCGCGGGCAGCAACCTGTGTAGTTACTCTCTATTCGAAAAGGGCAGTTGTTTGAGGTGCAATGGATGAGCAGCCAGTCGCAGCTGTGTCGTGCACTGTTTCTACAAAAGCGAAGAACACTGGCACAGGTAGCGTGGCCGAGCGGTCTAAGGCGCTGGTTTAAGGCACCAGTCTCTTCGGAGGCGTGGGTTCGAATCCCACCGCTGCCACATTTTTCTGTTTTTTGTGCCATTGTGGTGTTTTCTCGTGGGGTAGAACGCAGCTCCTGTGACCGCCGTGCAGCGTCGGTAGCGTGGCCGAGCGGTCTAAGGCGCTGGTTTCAGGCACCAGTCTCCTCGGAGGCGTGGGTTCGAATCCCACCGCTGCCAATGTTTTCTGTCTCGAAAGCCGCAGCACTGATTACCCGCGACGAAAGCAGCGCAGCAAGCCGTGAGCGTCTCTTTCTTAAATTGTCGTAGCACAGTGCGCGGTGCAACGACATGATTCACAGGCGCCGTTTGGTGTCATAGTGGCTGGCGTTCGTCTCCACGAAATGAGTCCCGAGCATGCCGCTGTACAAAGTGGGAGCGTATAATTTTGTAGTTGTCGTTTAGTAGCGTGTGTATAGATTGCTGCGTTCGCTGGAGTAGCCCTTGTGCCGTTGTCCGGTGTGGTCTAGTGGCTAGGATACCTGGCTCTCACCCAGGAGGCCCGGGTTCGATTCCCGGTACCGGAAAAGCGAGCGCAATTTGTTGCTCCTCTTATGCGACTTGGCCCGACTTAGCTCGACTGACGCTTCGCTGACGCTTGCAGAAAACTACGTTAAGTACGATTCGTGGTCACAAGTGACGGCGAGAGCGATGCGACATCTGCCCACCTCTTATCGAGGCACATACCTGAGGTGAACAGAGTAGGAGGACTGCAAGACACTGCCACGGGGGTTGAATGCAGCTAACCACACTGCTTAGTGTCCTTACATCGCAGACACGTTCGTTTGCCAGTATACATATAATGGAGCCCGCGTCTGACACAGTGGTGTGTGGGCCGAGCTTTGCTGTGCATCGCAACATGCAGTCGCGAGGACTGCCCTCGGCGGTGCTTCCGTGGCCGTGATCGTCTAGTGGTTAGGACATTGCGTTGTGGCCGCAATAACCCAGGTTCGAATCCTGGTCACGGCAATTTTTAAAGTTTTGCCTTGGTGTCGCTGCAGTGACGGTTGTGGCTCAGTGTTTGAAATCACGGTGCCCTCTTTATTTTTCACTCATGTTCCGCAGGCTGCAGGTGGCACTACCAATTCTTTATCAACACGCAATGCCGCCACACGAGAGCGCGGGCAGCAACCTGTGTAGTTACTCTCTATTCGAAAAGGGCAGTTGTTTGAGGTGCAATGGATGAGCAGCCAGTCGCAGCTGTGTCGTGCACTGTTTCTACAAAAGCGAAGAACACTGGCACAGGTAGCGTGGCCGAGCGGTCTAAGGCGCTGGTTTAAGGCACCAGTCTCTTCGGAGGCGTGGGTTCGAATCCCACCGCTGCCACATTTTTCTGTTTTTTGTGCCATTGTGGTGTTTTCTCGTGGGGTAGAACGCAGCTCCTGTGACCGCCGTGCAGCGTCGGTAGCGTGGCCGAGCGGTCTAAGGCGCTGGTTTCAGGCACCAGTCTCCTCGGAGGCGTGGGTTCGAATCCCACCGCTGCCAATGTTTTCTGTCTCGAAAGCCGCAGCACTGATTACCCGCGACGAAAGCAGCGCAGCAAGCCGTGAGCGTCTCTTTCTTAAATTGTCGTAGCACAGTGCGCGGTGCAACGACATGATTCACAGGCGCCGTTTGGTGTCATAGTGGCTGGCGTTCGTCTCCACGAAATGAGTCCCGAGCATGCCGCTGTACAAAGTGGGAGCGTATAATTTTGTAGTTGTCGTTTAGTAGCGTGTGTATAGATTGCTGCGTTCGCTGGAGTAGCCCTTGTGCCGTTGTCCGGTGTGGTCTAGTGGCTAGGATACCTGGCTCTCACCCAGGAGGCCCGGGTTCGATTCCCGGTACCGGAAAAGCGAGCGCAATTTGTTGCTCCTCTTATGCGACTTGGCCCGACTTAGCTCGACTGACGCTTCGCTGACGCTTGCAGAAAACTACGTTAAGTACGATTCGTGGTCACAAGTGACGGCGAGAGCGATGCGACATCTGCCCACCTCTTATCGAGGCACATACCTGAGGTGAACAGAGTAGGAGGACTGCAAGACACTGCCACGGGGGTTGAATGCAGCTAACCACACTGCTTAGTGTCCTTACATCGCAGACACGTTCGTTTGCCAGTATACATATAATGGAGCCCGCGTCTGACACAGTGGTGTGTGGGCCGAGCTTTGCTGTGCATCGCAACATGCAGTCGCGAGGACTGCCCTCGGCGGTGCTTCCGTGGCCGTGATCGTCTAGTGGTTAGGACATTGCGTTGTGGCCGCAATAACCCAGGTTCGAATCCTGGTCACGGCAATTTTTAAAGTTTTGCCTTGGTGTCGCTGCAGTGACGGTTGTGGCTCAGTGTTTGAAATCACGGTGCCCTCTTTATTTTTCACTCATGTTCCGCAGGCTGCAGGTGGCACTACCAATTCTTTATCAACACGCAATGCCGCCACACGAGAGCGCGGGCAGCAACCTGTGTAGTTACTCTCTATTCGAAAAGGGCAGTTGTTTGAGGTGCAATGGATGAGCAGCCAGTCGCAGCTGTGTCGTGCACTGTTTCTACAAAAGCGAAGAACACTGGCACAGGTAGCGTGGCCGAGCGGTCTAAGGCGCTGGTTTAAGGCACCAGTCTCTTCGGAGGCGTGGGTTCGAATCCCACCGCTGCCACATTTTTCTGTTTTTTGTGCCATTGTGGTGTTTTCTCGTGGGGTAGAACGCAGCTCCTGTGACCGCCGTGCAGCGTCGGTAGCGTGGCCGAGCGGTCTAAGGCGCTGGTTTCAGGCACCAGTCTCCTCGGAGGCGTGGGTTCGAATCCCACCGCTGCCAATGTTTTCTGTCTCGAAAGCCGCAGCACTGATTACCCGCGACGAAAGCAGCGCAGCAAGCCGTGAGCGTCTCTTTCTTAAATTGTCGTAGCACAGTGCGCGGTGCAACGACATGATTCACAGGCGCCGTTTGGTGTCATAGTGGCTGGCGTTCGTCTCCACGAAATGAGTCCCGAGCATGCCGCTGTACAAAGTGGGAGCGTATAATTTTGTAGTTGTCGTTTAGTAGCGTGTGTATAGATTGCTGCGTTCGCTGGAGTAGCCCTTGTGCCGTTGTCCGGTGTGGTCTAGTGGCTAGGATACCTGGCTCTCACCCAGGAGGCCCGGGTTCGATTCCCGGTACCGGAAAAGCGAGCGCAATTTGTTGCTCCTCTTATGCGACTTGGCCCGACTTAGCTCGACTGACGCTTCGCTGACGCTTGCAGAAAACTACGTTAAGTACGATTCGTGGTCACAAGTGACGGCGAGAGCGATGCGACATCTGCCCACCTCTTATCGAGGCACATACCTGAGGTGAACAGAGTAGGAGGACTGCAAGACACTGCCACGGGGGTTGAATGCAGCTAACCACACTGCTTAGTGTCCTTACATCGCAGACACGTTCGTTTGCCAGTATACATATAATGGAGCCCGCGTCTGACACAGTGGTGTGTGGGCCGAGCTTTGCTGTGCATCGCAACATGCAGTCGCGAGGACTGCCCTCGGCGGTGCTTCCGTGGCCGTGATCGTCTAGTGGTTAGGACATTGCGTTGTGGCCGCAATAACCCAGGTTCGAATCCTGGTCACGGCAATTTTTAAAGTTTTGCCTTGGTGTCGCTGCAGTGACGGTTGTGGCTCAGTGTTTGAAATCACGGTGCCCTCTTTATTTTTCACTCATGTTCCGCAGGCTGCAGGTGGCACTACCAATTCTTTATCAACACGCAATGCCGCCACACGAGAGCGCGGGCAGCAACCTGTGTAGTTACTCTCTATTCGAAAAGGGCAGTTGTTTGAGGTGCAATGGATGAGCAGCCAGTCGCAGCTGTGTCGTGCACTGTTTCTACAAAAGCGAAGAACACTGGCACAGGTAGCGTGGCCGAGCGGTCTAAGGCGCTGGTTTAAGGCACCAGTCTCTTCGGAGGCGTGGGTTCGAATCCCACCGCTGCCACATTTTTCTGTTTTTTTGTGCCATTGTGGTGTTTTCTCGTGGGGTAGAACGCAGCTCCTGTGACCGCCGTGCAGCGTCGGTAGCGTGGCCGAGCGGTCTAAGGCGCTGGTTTCAGGCACCAGTCTCCTCGGAGGCGTGGGTTCGAATCCCACCGCTGCCAATGTTTTCTGTCTCGAAAGCCGCAGCACTGATTACCCGCGACGAAAGCAGCGCAGCAAGCCGTGAGCGTCTCTTTCTTAAATTGTCGTAGCACAGTGCGCGGTGCAACGACATGATTCACAGGCGCCGTTTGGTGTCATAGTGGCTGGCGTTCGTCTCCACGAAATGAGTCCCGAGCATGCCGCTGTACAAAGTGGGAGCGTATAATTTTGTAGTTGTCGTTTAGTAGCGTGTGTATAGATTGCTGCGTTCGCTGGAGTAGCCCTTGTGCCGTTGTCCGGTGTGGTCTAGTGGCTAGGATACCTGGCTCTCACCCAGGAGGCCCGGGTTCGATTCCCGGTACCGGAAAAGCGAGCGCAATTTGTTGCTCCTCTTATGCGACTTGGCCCGACTTAGCTCGACTGACGCTTCGCTGACGCTTGCAGAAAACTACGTTAAGTACGATTCGTGGTCACAAGTGACGGCGAGAGCGATGCGACATCTGCCCACCTCTTATCGAGGCACATACCTGAGGTGAACAGAGTAGGAGGACTGCAAGACACTGCCACGGGGGTTGAATGCAGCTAACCACACTGCTTAGTGTCCTTACATCGCAGACACGTTCGTTTGCCAGTATACATATAATGGAGCCCGCGTCTGACACAGTGGTGTGTGGGCCGAGCTTTGCTGTGCATCGCAACATGCAGTCGCGAGGACTGCCCTCGGCGGTGCTTCCGTGGCCGTGATCGTCTAGTGGTTAGGACATTGCGTTGTGGCCGCAATAACCCAGGTTCGAATCCTGGTCACGGCAATTTTTAAAGTTTTGCCTTGGTGTCGCTGCAGTGACGGTTGTGGCTCAGTGTTTGAAATCACGGTGCCCTCTTTATTTTTCACTCATGTTCCGCAGGCTGCAGGTGGCACTACCAATTCTTTATCAACACGCAATGCCGCCACACGAGAGCGCGGGCAGCAACCTGTGTAGTTACTCTCTATTCGAAAAGGGCAGTTGTTTGAGGTGCAATGGATGAGCAGCCAGTCGCAGCTGTGTCGTGCACTGTTTCTACAAAAGCGAAGAACACTGGCACAGGTAGCGTGGCCGAGCGGTCTAAGGCGCTGGTTTAAGGCACCAGTCTCTTCGGAGGCGTGGGTTCGAATCCCACCGCTGCCACATTTTTCTGTTTTTTGTGCCATTGTGGTGTTTTCTCGTGGGGTAGAACGCAGCTCCTGTGACCGCCGTGCAGCGTCGGTAGCGTGGCCGAGCGGTCTAAGGCGCTGGTTTCAGGCACCAGTCTCCTCGGAGGCGTGGGTTCGAATCCCACCGCTGCCAATGTTTTCTGTCTCGAAAGCCGCAGCACTGATTACCCGCGACGAAAGCAGCGCAGCAAGCCGTGAGCGTCTCTTTCTTAAATTGTCGTAGCACAGTGCGCGGTGCAACGACATGATTCACAGGCGCCGTTTGGTGTCATAGTGGCTGGCGTTCGTCTCCACGAAATGAGTCCCGAGCATGCCGCTGTACAAAGTGGGAGCGTATAATTTTGTAGTTGTCGTTTAGTAGCGTGTGTATAGATTGCTGCGTTCGCTGGAGTAGCCCTTGTGCCGTTGTCCGGTGTGGTCTAGTGGCTAGGATACCTGGCTCTCACCCAGGAGGCCCGGGTTCGATTCCCGGTACCGGAAAAGCGAGCGCAATTTGTTGCTCCTCTTATGCGACTTGGCCCGACTTAGCTCGACTGACGCTTCGCTGACGCTTGCAGAAAACTACGTTAAGTACGATTCGTGGTCACAAGTGACGGCGAGAGCGATGCGACATCTGCCCACCTCTTATCGAGGCACATACCTGAGGTGAACAGAGTAGGAGGACTGCAAGACACTGCCACGGGGGTTGAATGCAGCTAACCACACTGCTTAGTGTCCTTACATCGCAGACACGTTCGTTTGCCAGTATACATATAATGGAGCCCGCGTCTGACACAGTGGTGTGTGGGCCGAGCTTTGCTGTGCATCGCAACATGCAGTCGCGAGGACTGCCCTCGGCGGTGCTTCCGTGGCCGTGATCGTCTAGTGGTTAGGACATTGCGTTGTGGCCGCAATAACCCAGGTTCGAATCCTGGTCACGGCAATTTTTAAAGTTTTGCCTTGGTGTCGCTGCAGTGACGGTTGTGGCTCAGTGTTTGAAATCACGGTGCCCTCTTTATTTTTCACTCATGTTCCGCAGGCTGCAGGTGGCACTACCAATTCTTTATCAACACGCAATGCCGCCACACGAGAGCGCGGGCAGCAACCTGTGTAGTTACTCTCTATTCGAAAAGGGCAGTTGTTTGAGGTGCAATGGATGAGCAGCCAGTCGCAGCTGTGTCGTGCACTGTTTCTACAAAAGCGAAGAACACTGGCACAGGTAGCGTGGCCGAGCGGTCTAAGGCGCTGGTTTAAGGCACCAGTCTCTTCGGAGGCGTGGGTTCGAATCCCACCGCTGCCACATTTTTCTGTTTTTTTGTGCCATTGTGGTGTTTTCTCGTGGGGTAGAACGCAGCTCCTGTGACCGCCGTGCAGCGTCGGTAGCGTGGCCGAGCGGTCTAAGGCGCTGGTTTCAGGCACCAGTCTCCTCGGAGGCGTGGGTTCGAATCCCACCGCTGCCAATGTTTTCTGTCTCGAAAGCCGCAGCACTGATTACCCGCGACGAAAGCAGCGCAGCAAGCCGTGAGCGTCTCTTTCTTAAATTGTCGTAGCACAGTGCGCGGTGCAACGACATGATTCACAGGCGCCGTTTGGTGTCATAGTGGCTGGCGTTCGTCTCCACGAAATGAGTCCCGAGCATGCCGCTGTACAAAGTGGGAGCGTATAATTTTGTAGTTGTCGTTTAGTAGCGTGTGTATAGATTGCTGCGTTCGCTGGAGTAGCCCTTGTGCCGTTGTCCGGTGTGGTCTAGTGGCTAGGATACCTGGCTCTCACCCAGGAGGCCCGGGTTCGATTCCCGGTACCGGAAAAGCGAGCGCAATTTGTTGCTCCTCTTATGCGACTTGGCCCGACTTAGCTCGACTGACGCTTCGCTGACGCTTGCAGAAAACTACGTTAAGTACGATTCGTGGTCACAAGTGACGGCGAGAGCGATGCGACATCTGCCCACCTCTTATCGAGGCACATACCTGAGGTGAACAGAGTAGGAGGACTGCAAGACACTGCCACGGGGGTTGAATGCAGCTAACCACACTGCTTAGTGTCCTTACATCGCAGACACGTTCGTTTGCCAGTATACATATAATGGAGCCCGCGTCTGACACAGTGGTGTGTGGGCCGAGCTTTGCTGTGCATCGCAACATGCAGTCGCGAGGACTGCCCTCGGCGGTGCTTCCGTGGCCGTGATCGTCTAGTGGTTAGGACATTGCGTTGTGGCCGCAATAACCCAGGTTCGAATCCTGGTCACGGCAATTTTTAAAGTTTTGCCTTGGTGTCGCTGCAGTGACGGTTGTGGCTCAGTGTTTGAAATCACGGTACCCTCTTTATTTTTCACTCATGTTCCGCAGGCTGCAGGTGGCACTACCAATTCTTTATCAACACGCAATGCCGCCACACGAGAGCGCGGGCAGCAACCTGTGTAGTTACTCTCTATTCGAAAAGGGCAGTTGTTTGAGGTGCAATGGATGAGCAGCCAGTCGCAGCTGTGTCGTGCACTGTTTCTACAAAAGCGAAGAACACTGGCACAGGTAGCGTGGCCGAGCGGTCTAAGGCGCTGGTTTAAGGCACCAGTCTCTTCGGAGGCGTGGGTTCGAATCCCACCGCTGCCACATTTTTCTGTTTTTTGTGCCATTGTGGTGTTTTCTCGTGGGGTAGAACGCAGCTCCTGTGACCGCCGTGCAGCGTCGGTAGCGTGGCCGAGCGGTCTAAGGCGCTGGTTTCAGGCACCAGTCTCTTCGGAGCCGTGGGCCCGAACACATCGCGCGCTCGCTGCGGCGTGTCGGGCGGTGTTTACTTGCGGATCGCGGTCGGCGGCGTGTGCCTCGCGGTGCTGTTTCTGCAGTAGTTTGTTATTCCTGTGAGTACCATGGATCTCAATCATTCAGAGAATCGTCAGAACAATATTCAGTGCGCGTTTGATAGATCCGTGCGTAGGCCTACGGCTTTCGAGATTCATGAATGGATTAAAAGTGATCTTCAATTACCGAAAAGTGTTGTTCTTGGCGTTCAACTTGACGCGTTCCTTAACTCGGTATTTTTAAAACTGTCGTCTTCCGATATGTGTGATACTCTAGTCAATGTGAATGGTGGTATACGTAAAATCAGGCACCTTGACGGTACTATTAGTGATGTTGTGTTATCGAACGCGGGTTATGGTATACGCACTGTTCGCGTGTTTAACCTGCCATTCGAAGTCCGTAATGAAACTATTTCTCGTAGTTTACTTCCGTATGGTACAGTGCTTTCGGTCGTAAAAGAGAAATGGTCGTCAGCTTATCATTACGACGTTGAGAACGGTGTTCGCAGTGTCCGCATGATTGTCCGACAGCATATACCGTCTTTTGTTGTTGTTGCTGGCCATCGGGCCTTTATTACTTATAGCGGTCAACCGGCAACCTGTTCTTTTTGCAATGGTACCGGACATTTTCGACAGGACTGTCCGAAACGTAGTCGCCCAGTGCAATTACCAAGGACAGACGGTCAGGATGAGGTGACGTGGGCGTCGGTCGCGCTTGGCGCCTCCCCCGCACGTGCGAGTCGTGTGTCTGCACCTGCGATTGCGACCGACGTTGTGGCTATGGACGTTACACCTTCCGTTCCTGTTGCTGATAGCTCCCCGGCGTTGCCTGTGATTTCTTTGCCTGTCGATGTAGCGGCCCCCGTGCCTGATACGCAGGCTGTTGACAAAATTGAGCTACCGATTATGTCTGACCCTGTACCGGCTGATGTAACGCTGTCCGTATTAGAACCCGTATCAGAGGCTGCTCCCACTGTTGTGAATGAGAATGTGTCCGCTGCTGCCGTCGTTGTTGTAGACCGTGAGGTGCGTCTTGACGCCCCCGCGGAACCCAAACCGCGTCGGGAAAGGCCGACTGAGAGGGCTGAAAACGTTCCCCGCATTCGCAGCGCGAGTATTTCGAGTGTTTCCTCTCGTAAGGCGCGAACGCCGTCCCCGGTGGTAACTTGTGTTCCACCGTACAAGTCCACCTCTAAACTAAAAAAATTGCAACGGGCCTCGCAGCGCGCGGTTGTTGACTCGCGGCAGGCGCCGGCTTCCGAACGCCGTCGGCAGCGGCCTGCTGCTTGCAGTCAGCCCGAGGCGTCCGTGAGTTCCGCGGAGTCCAAGCGGGACGAGAAAGTTCGGCAGCTAAAGGTTCTCCTTACTAAAACGGAGCCTGTCGTAGCAAGTGGTATGGCGATGGACGTTGTTCAGGGCGTGTCTCCTGCCAACTTGGCAGCCAAACGTAAATCGGACGACTCACATTGCCGTCGCATCCGGCCGCACTCGCAGGATTCTGGATCTGTTTCTGCCGTCGGCGCTGGACCTGCCACGGCGGCTCCTTCCGGTGCCGCTGTTAGTATGGACACGGAGGTGGTTCAGCCCCCCGTGTTTTCCGGTGATAAGTGTGACTGGGCGGCGGACGTGGAGGTGGACGACGGCACTGGAGCCGGTACGTAGCGCGACTTTGCTCTTTGCTTGGCAGCGTGATTGCATCCGCCGTTGCCTAAGTTTAACGTTGTTTTTTGTGGCGTATTCTTGTCTCTCTTGTGTGCCACCGGTCTGTTGCGCGTTTTAACCTGTATTTTGCACGCGAGTGTAATTTTGGCAGCGCCACTGCACCCGTCGTTGTATGTTTTTATTTGGTGTGTATTTTAAATGTGTTTGGTATTTTTCAATGTGTTGGGTGCCAGCCGCTCGTAGGCGGCACATTTTAGTCGTTCTTGCCGCTCACTTGGATCCTTATGGATACACGGGTGCTTTTCCAGATGTGAGCATTCATTTTTCACACAGTTGTGTAGTTTTGTTGTGTATGGGGTCTGACACGCGTTTTTTGTGTGTTTACCCCGTTCCTCTCAAGACCATGTGCTGTCATACCGGTGCATGTGCCGCTTTTGTGGTGCGTATACCTTTTTTTTTCGCGCGTCTGATGTGTGACATCCGTTTTAGACATAATTTACTGTGCTTGCCACTTCCTTGCATATTTTTAGCGGCACGTGTGCATGCAATTTTTTGCGGACCTAAGTTTTAGCCTTTGAAAGTGTCTGGTGTTTATTGTCCGCTGGCGGAACTTTTAGTCGTTTTGTGTTGAAACAGTGTGTACTCCTTGTGACGCCCATGCTTCCACCGTTGTGCACGCTTCCTTGAATTTTATTCTTCTTGTTATTTCTTGTCTTTGCTGTGTCTGGTGTGTGCCCCCCGCCGCCGATCTTGTCTACATTACTTGTTATCTTCGCAGCGATACTGCCTCGCTTCTTGTGCACACTATATTTGTTGCTCCTTGCGTTGTGTATGGTTCCTGACACGCGTCGGTGGCATATACTTACTGTTAATGTTAACAAAATGCGTAGTCCTCATAAGGTCCTTGCATTAAAAACTCTTTTATGTGAAACCCGTTGCCATGTCGCTTTTTTGCAAGAAGTGACACGGGAGGCTCTCCTGCTTTTAACCGATCTGAGTGACTACGTTATTGTGGATAATGTGGTGTCAGACAATGTCACCGGTACAGCTATTTTAGTCTGCTCCGGGCTCAATGTCACTAATATCGAGTGTCTCCCTACTGGCCGCGCTATTGCGTGCACTATTGAAGGCGTCACGTTTGTTAATGTTTATGCTCCTTCCGGTAGCGACTACGCGGCGCGGCGGCTCTTTTATAGTCAGGAGCTGTGTGAGGTTTTGCACCGCAATTCCGCTCATTTAATTCTCGGCGGTGATTTTAATGCGGTCACCGATGACCGCGATCAGGAGCCGCGCCCCAATAAGTGTCAGGAACTCCACACGCTTCTCACAAGTTTTAATCTGCAGGACACGTGGCGAATGCTCCACCCGGTTGACACCCAATTTACCTATTTTTATCCACAGGGACACAGCCGACTTGATCGGATCTATGTGTCATCGTCACTTGCGGCCCCGGTGGCTCGATCTGAGGTCAGGCCGGTTATTTTTTCAGATCACTGCAGTTATTTTTGTGAACTTTCGCTTCCATTTTTTAGGCCTTCCTATCGCCGAAATCTATGGAAGTTTAACTGCAGCCTGCTGGCCGACTCTCATTTTCAGCAGTGCTTCACTGATATGTGGCACAAACTTTTGCAGGCTAAACCCGGTGATAGTAGCGTTCTCGGGTGGTGGGTTGGTACTGCCAAACCTGCAGTCCGGACCTTTTTAATTAATTTTAGCCGAGACGCAGCGCACTGGCGTCGCTCGACGTCACAGTTTTATCAGAACTGTTTGAAGGATCTCGCCCGCCAAGTTACGGCCCAGCCGCATCTTCTTCCCATTTTTAAACAATTTCAGGCCGAACTTTTGTCCGATCTGCGGCGAAAGGGTAGGGGGCCGGTTACTCGGTGCCAACCTGTGGGTGCCGTGGACGGGGAGCCGCTCTCTATATATCATCTTAATAGAGAGCGGAAGATGCGCGAACGATTGGCCTTTAATGCGTGGGTCACTCGGGATGGAACAAAGACTTCCGACAGGGTGACGATTGAGAGGGAAATCCACGCACATTTTGAGTCTCTCTTTCGGGACGTTGATGTCGAACCCGCTGCGCTGCGTCGTCTTTTACAGGGGATTCCAAATGTTTTACGTCGCACAGACCGTGTCCATCTTAATGAGGCTTTTACGTCCGATGAATTGCACGAAGCTGTCAAGCGAAGTCCTAGGGGAAAATCTCCCGGAATGGACGGCATTCCCGCTGAATTTTATTTGCAATTTTTTAACCTTTTACGCGATACGTTAACCGGTATCGCGAATGAAATTCTTAATGGCGCTCCTCTACCAACGGAATTTGCAGCGGGATGCATCACGCTCATTCCCAAATCGAAAGCGACGCCGAATCTCCACGCTGTTCGACCGATCACTCTGTTAAACGCGGACTATAAGATCATGGCGAGGTGCGTCGCGCACAGACTGCGGCAAGTCATGCCGCGCGTTCTCTGTGAACATCAGACGTGTGCTGTGCGTGACAGGAATATTTTTGACGCCGTTCTGGCCTATAGGGACTGTATCGGTTTTGTACGCGGCAACAGAGTTCGGTCGGCAGCCATTATGTTGATCGATTTCCAGAATGCGTTTGACAGGGTTGGCCATGCCTATTTGCGGCGTGTCATGGTTGCAATGGGCTTTGGCCGTAAGTTTACCCACACGGTTCAGGGTTTTTTGCGCAATGCCACGTCGAGTGTCATCGTCAATGGGTCCCTCAGTCAGCCTATACGTCTAACTCGCTCGGTCAGACAGGGTTGCCCGTTGTCAATGACACTGTACGCTTTGGCGCTCGACCCGCTGCTGCGGTCTATCTGCCGCGAGTGTCCCGGGATCCAACTTGGGGAAGATCACCTCACTTGTCGGGCTTATGCCGACGATCTTGGGGTGTTCTTGGGTCGGCCGGCTGATGTGGATACCCTGTACTCTGTTCTCCGGCTGTTTGAGAAGGCGACGGGGGCCGTTGTGAATGTTCACAAGACGGTTTTGCTGCCTCTTACTCCACGCATGAGCCATGTGCGTCGAAATTGGTTCAGTGTTGTGCAGCAGCACAAAGTCCTGGGGGTTATTTTGTCTGATAATCCTCAGCGCATGGAGGCTCTGAATTGGCGCCCCGTCTTACACAAAATTCGAGCGGTTGTTAAAATTCATGCGGCCCGGCATTTGGCGCTCCATGACAAGGTGCATCTCATTAACACTACCATCTTAGCTAGAGCGTGGTATTTAGCACAGGTTCTCCCGGTTCCTAAGCTTCTAGATCGCGCTATTAAACAGGCCGTCTACTGGCTCCTTTGGAAAGGGGAAATTTTCAAAGTTTCGTTAGCCACCTGCACCTTACATACGGCCGATGGGGGACTCGGTCTGGTGGATTTTTCCGCCAAATGCGCGGCGCTCCTCCTCAAACGGACTACGGCCGTATTGGAGAAAGGCACCAGCAGTGCCACGGTCAGGTTGTTCACCCAATACCGCCCACCTTCCGTGGTTGCTCCGGTCTCTGTCAGCCACATACCCTTTGCGCTGAATTACGTGCGGCGTTTTTATTTTAACAGCAGCTATCTTGCGCATAGTGGCACCAGCGGCGGTCGTGTGGGCGACATTGTCCGTGCTCTGAGGGGATTACCGGCCAGAAACAAGTGGGAGTACCGCCTACCGCACACTGACTGGCGGACAGTTTGGCGCAACATCACCACCCCCGTGCTTCCTGCACCTGTCAGAGCGACGTGGTATAAAGTGGTCAATGGCACGATTCCTACAAATGCTAAACTGCACTCTATTCATCTGAGTCCGTCCCCTGCATGCGAAGAATGCCATGTCGACGATACCATTGAACATCGTTTCGTGTGCCGTCGGTTCCGTGCTGTGTGGGACACTGCTCGGGATATGGTTCGTCTCGTCAACAGGGTGTCTACAGCGCAGGTGACAGTGGCAGATGCAATCGTACCTCAGTGTAAGGCGTTTCCATCCACCAAACGCAATGCCACCATCTGGTTACTCGGCCATACAATTTATTCGCTCTTTTGTCTCAAACTGACGGATCGTTTGGATTTTCTCACCTACTTATGGACTGAGCACGGCAAGTACCGTGTTCGTACCGATTATGTTCTGACTTTTGCAAATTTTTTGCATGTCGCTTTGGCGCATGCTTTTGCTCCTTACCGATGTCGACTTAATTAATTTTCCAAATTCCTGCTTAAAACTGTGACGTGATCGTGAGCGAATTCGTTTAGCGATGCATGACTATTCAGTATCTGGAACGAAAAATATAACGTAATCGGGAGACATTTCTCCCTTGGGAATTGCCTCGTATATGGTGTATTGCGAGGATTTTTGTTTTCCTTTCTTTATTTTCCTCTTGTTTTCCACTCTGCCATGTTATGGTTTGGGATCGTGTTACCGCGAAGAAGCGTTTGCATGAAAGTGTTCCCTTTTTTGTGGACATTTCATTGTGTTTTACTTACTTTTACTTTAGTCAGGATTGATGGTGTGATTTTCCTAATTGAATTGCATTGTATTTTTTTTTTTTTTTTTTTTTTTTTTTTTTTTTTTTTTTTTTTTTTTTTTTTTTTTTTTTTTTTTTATTAAGAGTGATCATCGCACCTCTCTTTCTTTTTCCACGGAGTACGTCCGTGATTATGACTTCTCTGTTGCTGAATGGCGTTTTGCTTTGTGTGCTGACTGGACTTTTCTTTGACTGATTTCCGGAAGTAATATTATTCTTTATTTTCCACTTCACGAAGCAATCGCATGTTTACTCTGATTTCCGTGAAGATCCACACCTTTCCGTTAACCCTTTCACCAACAATGCCTCAGAGGAAGGAGGCTTACTTTTCATTTTGCTATGGTCAACGTTCGTTTTCGTTTAAGTTACATCTGGCAACGGCACTAACTATAGCTGAGAAGCTCGCCGACGAAGGCGTTATTTGGAGAGCGAAAGGACGGGCTATAAGGGGAGATGGGAGGCCCACAAAAAAAAAAAAGAGAAAAAAAAAAAAAAAAAAAAAAAAAAAAAAAAAAAAAAAAAAAAACAAAAAAAAAAAAAAAAAAAAAAAGCTGCCACATTTTTCTGTTTTTTGTGCCATTGTGGTGTTTTCTCGTGGGGTAGAACGCAGCTCCTGTGACCGCCGTGCAGCGTCGGTAGCGTGGCCGAGCGGTCTAAGGCGCTGGTTTCAGGCACCAGTCTCCTCGGAGGCGTGGGTTCGAATCCCACCGCTGCCAATGTTTTCTGTCTCGAAAGCCGCAGCACTGATTACCCGCGACGAAAGCAGCGCAGCAAGCCGTGAGCGTCTCTTTCTTAAATTGTCGTAGCACAGTGCGCGGTGCAACGACATGATTCACAGGCGCCGTTTGGTGTCATAGTGGCTGGCGTTCGTCTCCACGAAATGAGTCCCGAGCATGCCGCTGTACAAAGTGGGAGCGTATAATTTTGTAGTTGTCGTTTAGTAGCGTGTGTATAGATTGCTGCGTTCGCTGGAGTAGCCCTTGTGCCGTTGTCCGGTGTGGTCTAGTGGCTAGGATACCTGGCTCTCACCCAGGAGGCCCGGGTTCGATTCCCGGTACCGGAAAAGCGAGCGCAATTTGTTGCTCCTCTTATGCGACTTGGCCCGACTTAGCTCGACTGACGCTTCGCTGACGCTTGCAGAAAACTACGTTAAGTACGATTCGTGGTCACAAGTGACGGCGAGAGCGATGCGACATCTGCCCACCTCTTATCGAGGCACATACCTGAGGTGAACAGAGTAGGAGGACTGCAAGACACTGCCACGGGGGTTGAATGCAGCTAACCACACTGCTTAGTGTCCTTACATCGCAGACATGTTCGTTTGCCAGTATACATATAATGGAGCCCGCGTCTGACACAGTGGTGTGTGGGCCGAGCTTTGCTGTGCATCGCAACATGCAGTCGCGAGGACTGCCCTCGGCGGTGCTTCCGTGGCCGTGATCGTCTAGTGGTTAGGACATTGCGTTGTGGCCGCAATAACCCAGGTTCGAATCCTGGTCACGGCAATTTTTAAAGTTTTGCCTTGGTGTCGCTGCAGTGACGGTTGTGGCTCAGTGTTTGAAATCACGGTGCCCTCTTTATTTTTCACTCATGTTCCGCAGGCTGCAGGTGGCACTACCAATTCTTTATCAACACGCAATGCCGCCACACGAGAGCGCGGGCAGCAACCTGTGTAGTTACTCTCTATTCGAAAAGGGCAGTTGTTTGAGGTGCAATGGATGAGCAGCCAGTCGCAGCTGTGTCGTGCACTGTTTCTACAAAAGCGAAGAACACTGGCACAGGTAGCGTGGCCGAGCGGTCTAAGGCGCTGGTTTAAGGCACCAGTCTCTTCGGAGGCGTGGGTTCGAATCCCACCGCTGCCACATTTTTCTGTTTTTTGTGCCATTGTGGTGTTTTCTCGTGGGGTAGAACGCAGCTCCTGTGACCGCCGTGCAGCGTCGGTAGCGTGGCCGAGCGGTCTAAGGCGCTGGTTTCAGGCACCAGTCTCCTCGGAGGCGTGGGTTCGAATCCCACCGCTGCCAATGTTTTCTGTCTCGAAAGCCGCAGCACTGATTACCCGCGACGAAAGCAGCGCAGCAAGCCGTGAGCGTCTCTTTCTTAAATTGTCGTAGCACAGTGCGCGGTGCAACGACATGATTCACAGGCGCCGTTTGGTGTCATAGTGGCTGGCGTTCGTCTCCACGAAATGAGTCCCGAGCATGCCGCTGTACAAAGTGGGAGCGTATAATTTTGTAGTTGTCGTTTAGTAGCGTGTGTATAGATTGCTGCGTTCGCTGGAGTAGCCCTTGTGCCGTTGTCCGGTGTGGTCTAGTGGCTAGGATACCTGGCTCTCACCCAGGAGGCCCGGGTTCGATTCCCGGTACCGGAAAAGCGAGCGCAATTTGTTGCTCCTCTTATGCGACTTGGCCCGACTTAGCTCGACTGACGCTTCGCTGACGCTTGCAGAAAACTACGTTAAGTACGATTCGTGGTCACAAGTGACGGCGAGAGCGATGCGACATCTGCCCACCTCTTATCGAGGCACATACCTGAGGTGAACAGAGTAGGAGGACTGCAAGACACTGCCACGGGGGTTGAATGCAGCTAACCACACTGCTTAGTGTCCTTACATCGCAGACATGTTCGTTTGCCAGTATACATATAATGGAGCCCGCGTCTGACACAGTGGTGTGTGGGCCGAGCTTTGCTGTGCATCGCAACATGCAGTCGCGAGGACTGCCCTCGGCGGTGCTTCCGTGGCCGTGATCGTCTAGTGGTTAGGACATTGCGTTGTGGCCGCAATAACCCAGGTTCGAATCCTGGTCACGGCAATTTTTAAAGTTTTGCCTTGGTGTCGCTGCAGTGACGGTTGTGACTCAGTGTTTGAAATCACGGTGCCCTCTTTATTTTTCACTCATGTTCCGCAGGCTGCAGGTGGCACTACCAATTCTTTATCAACACGCAATGCCGCCACACGAGAGCGCGGGCAGCAACCTGTGTAGTTACTCTCTATTCGAAAAGGGCAGTTGTTTGAGGTGCAATGGATGAGCAGCCAGTCGCAGCTGTGTCGTGCACTGTTTCTACAAAAGCGAAGAACACTGGCACAGGTAGCGTGGCCGAGCGGTCTAAGGCGCTGGTTTAAGGCACCAGTCTCTTCGGAGGCGTGGGTTCGAATCCCACCGCTGCCACATTTTTCTGTTTTTTGTGCCATTGTGGTGTTTTCTCGTGGGGTAGAACGCAGCTCCTGTGACCGCCGTGCAGCGTCGGTAGCGTGGCCGAGCGGTCTAAGGCGCTGGTTTCAGGCACCAGTCTCCTCGGAGGCGTGGGTTCGAATCCCACCGCTGCCAATGTTTTCTGTCTCGAAAGCCGCAGCACTGATTACCCGCGACGAAAGCAGCGCAGCAAGCCGTGAGCGTCTCTTTCTTAAATTGTCGTAGCACAGTGCGCGGTGCAACGACATGATTCACAGGCGCCGTTTGGTGTCATAGTGGCTGGCGTTCGTCTCCACGAAATGAGTCCCGAGCATGCCGCTGTACAAAGTGGGAGCGTATAATTTTGTAGTTGTCGTTTAGTAGCGTGTGTATAGATTGCTGCGTTCGCTGGAGTAGCCCTTGTGCCGTTGTCCGGTGTGGTCTAGTGGCTAGGATACCTGGCTCTCACCCAGGAGGCCCGGGTTCGATTCCCGGTACCGGAAAAGCGAGCGCAATTTGTTGCTCCTCTTATGCGACTTGGCCCGACTTAGCTCGACTGACGCTTCGCTGACGCTTGCAGAAAACTACGTTAAGTACGATTCGTGGTCACAAGTGACGGCGAGAGCGATGCGACATCTGCCCACCTCTTATCGAGGCACATACCTGAGGTGAACAGAGTAGGAGGACTGCAAGACACTGCCACGGGGGTTGAATGCAGCTAACCACACTGCTTAGTGTCCTTACATCGCAGACACGTTCGTTTGCCAGTATACATATAATGGAGCCCGCGTCTGACACAGTGGTGTGTGGGCCGAGCTTTGCTGTGCATCGCAACATGCAGTCGCGAGGACTGCCCTCGGCGGTGCTTCCGTGGCCGTGATCGTCTAGTGGTTAGGACATTGCGTTGTGGCCGCAATAACCCAGGTTCGAATCCTGGTCACGGCAATTTTTAAAGTTTTGCCTTGGTGTCGCTGCAGTGACGGTTGTGGCTCAGTGTTTGAAATCACGGTGCCCTCTTTATTTTTCACTCATGTTCCGCAGGCTGCAGGTGGCACTACCAATTCTTTATCAACACGCAATGCCGCCACACGAGAGCGCGGGCAGCAACCTGTGTAGTTACTCTCTATTCGAAAAGGGCAGTTGTTTGAGGTGCAATGGATGAGCAGCCAGTCGCAGCTGTGTCGTGCACTGTTTCTACAAAAGCGAAGAACACTGGCACAGGTAGCGTGGCCGAGCGGTCTAAGGCGCTGGTTTAAGGCACCAGTCTCTTCGGAGGCGTGGGTTCGAATCCCACCGCTGCCACATTTTTCTGTTTTTTGTGCCATTGTGGTGTTTTCTCGTGGGGTAGAACGCAGCTCCTGTGACCGCCGTGCAGCGTCGGTAGCGTGGCCGAGCGGTCTAAGGCGCTGGTTTCAGGCACCAGTCTCCTCGGAGGCGTGGGTTCGAATCCCACCGCTGCCAATGTTTTCTGTCTCGAAAGCCGCAGCACTGATTACCCGCGACGAAAGCAGCGCAGCAAGCCGTGAGCGTCTCTTTCTTAAATTGTCGTAGCACAGTGCGCGGTGCAACGACATGATTCACAGGCGCCGTTTGGTGTCATAGTGGCTGGCGTTCGTCTCCACGAAATGAGTCCCGAGCATGCCGCTGTACAAAGTGGGAGCGTATAATTTTGTAGTTGTCGTTTAGTAGCGTGTGTATAGATTGCTGCGTTCGCTGGAGTAGCCCTTGTGCCGTTGTCCGGTGTGGTCTAGTGGCTAGGATACCTGGCTCTCACCCAGGAGGCCCGGGTTCGATTCCCGGTACCGGAAAAGCGAGCGCAATTTGTTGCTCCTCTTATGCGACTTGGCCCGACTTAGCTCGACTGACGCTTCGCTGACGCTTGCAGAAAACTACGTTAAGTACGATTCGTGGTCACAAGTGACGGCGAGAGCGATGCGACATCTGCCCACCTCTTATCGAGGCACATACCTGAGGTGAACAGAGTAGGAGGACTGCAAGACACTGCCACGGGGGTTGAATGCAGCTAACCACACTGCTTAGTGTCCTTACATCGCAGACACGTTCGTTTGCCAGTATACATATAATGGAGCCCGCGTCTGACACAGTGGTGTGTGGGCCGAGCTTTGCTGTGCATCGCAACATGCAGTCGCGAGGACTGCCCTCGGCGGTGCTTCCGTGGCCGTGATCGTCTAGTGGTTAGGACATTGCGTTGTGGCCGCAATAACCCAGGTTCGAATCCTGGTCACGGCAATTTTTAAAGTTTTGCCTTGGTGTCGCTGCAGTGACGGTTGTGACTCAGTGTTTGAAATCACGGTGCCCTCTTTATTTTTCACTCATGTTCCGCAGGCTGCAGGTGGCACTACCAATTCTTTATCAACACGCAATGCCGCCACACGAGAGCGCGGGCAGCAACCTGTGTAGTTACTCTCTATTCGAAAAGGGCAGTTGTTTGAGGTGCAATGGATGAGCAGCCAGTCGCAGCTGTGTCGTGCACTGTTTCTACAAAAGCGAAGAACACTGGCACAGGTAGCGTGGCCGAGCGGTCTAAGGCGCTGGTTTAAGGCACCAGTCTCTTCGGAGGCGTGGGTTCGAATCCCACCGCTGCCACATTTTTCTGTTTTTTGTGCCATTGTGGTGTTTTCTCGTGGGGTAGAACGCAGCTCCTGTGACCGCCGTGCAGCGTCGGTAGCGTGGCCGAGCGGTCTAAGGCGCTGGTTTCAGGCACCAGTCTCCTCGGAGGCGTGGGTTCGAATCCCACCGCTGCCAATGTTTTCTGTCTCGAAAGCCGCAGCACTGATTACCCGCGACGAAAGCAGCGCAGCAAGCCGTGAGCGTCTCTTTCTTAAATTGTCGTAGCACAGTGCGCGGTGCAACGACATGATTCACAGGCGCCGTTTGGTGTCATAGTGGCTGGCGTTCGTCTCCACGAAATGAGTCCCGAGCATGCCGCTGTACAAAGTGGGAGCGTATAATTTTGTAGTTGTCGTTTAGTAGCGTGTGTATAGATTGCTGCGTTCGCTGGAGTAGCCCTTGTGCCGTTGTCCGGTGTGGTCTAGTGGCTAGGATACCTGGCTCTCACCCAGGAGGCCCGGGTTCGATTCCCGGTACCGGAAAAGCGAGCGCAATTTGTTGCTCCTCTTATGCGACTTGGCCCGACTTAGCTCGACTGACGCTTCGCTGACGCTTGCAGAAAACTACGTTAAGTACGATTCGTGGTCACAAGTGACGGCGAGAGCGATGCGACATCTGCCCACCTCTTATCGAGGCACATACCTGAGGTGAACAGAGTAGGAGGACTGCAAGACACTGCCACGGGGGTTGAATGCAGCTAACCACACTGCTTAGTGTCCTTACATCGCAGACACGTTCGTTTGCCAGTATACATATAATGGAGCCCGCGTCTGACACAGTGGTGTGTGGGCCGAGCTTTGCTGTGCATCGCAACATGCAGTCGCGAGGACTGCCCTCGGCGGTGCTT
>NW_026062967.1:20000-28228 GCF_023897955.1 Schistocerca gregaria | reverse complement strand
AGTCTCAGATGGTGTTTACCACCCACTTGGAGCTGCACTCTCAAGCAACCCGACTCGAAGGAGAGGTCCCGCCGACGCTCGCACCGGCCGCTACGGGCCTGGCACCCTCTACGGGCCGTGGCCTCATTCAAGTTGGACTTGGGCTCGGCGCGAGGCGTCGGGGTAGTGGACCCTCCCAAACACCACATGCCACGACAGGCGGCAGCCTGCGGGGTTCGGTGCTGGACTCTTCCCTGTTCGCTCGCCGCTACTGGGGGAATCCTTGTTAGTTTCTTTTCCTCCGCTTAGTAATATGCTTAAATTCAGCGGGTAGTCTCGCCTGCTCTGAGGTCGTTGTACGAGGTGTCGCACGCCACACCGCCAGCCGGCTGTGCACGCTACCGAGAAAGTACCGGTATGCGAACCGCCAGGCGACGGGCGCGCATCGCACGTTTAAGGAGACGCGGCCGGCCACACAGGCGACCACGACACTCCCACGTCTCCGAAGCGGGACAAACGCCGCGCGCTTCAGTATACGTAGCCGACCCTCAGCCAGACGTGGCCCGGGAACGGAATCCATGGACCGCAATGTGCGTTCGAAACGTCGATGTTCATGTGTCCTGCAGTTCACATGTCGACGCGCAATTTGCTGCGTTCTTCATCGACCCACGAGCCGAGTGATCCACCGTCCTGGGTGATCTTTTCCTTTTCAGTCTCCCACTGTCTCTTTCAAGACAGTAGCATTTGCGGGACTGAGGCGTCTGACGGCCCCTGTTCCACTATTTTTTTTGTGTCCAACGGCCTCACAGCCGATGGGCGTCGTACGGCTCCACACCGGAGCGGACAGGCACTCGGGCGAACGTCATTCAAAACCGGCGCCAGGCGCCAGGTACCGCAGGCCAGCCGCTCCAGAGCTTCAGCGCTCGTACCACACAACAACAACACTTCCGCTAGTTTTGAGAGGCACGCGTGGTTCCGCACGCGGCGCACGGCCACTGCCGTACAGGTAGCGTGTTGCGCGACACGACACGCACATCGAAAGACATGCAGTCTAGTCGGTAATGATCCTTCCGCAGGTTCACCTACGGAAACCTTGTTACGACTTTTACTTCCTCTAAATGATCAAGTTTGGTCATCTTTCCGGTAGCATCGGCAACGACAGAGTCGATGCCGCGTACCAGTCCGAAGACCTCACTAAATCATTCAATCGGTAGTAGCGACGGGCGGTGTGTACAAAGGGCAGGGACGTAATCAACGCGAGCTTATGACTCGCGCTTACTGGGAATTCCTCGTTCATGGGGAACAATTGCAAGCCCCAATCCCTAGCACGAAGGAGGTTCAGCGGGTTACCCCGACCTTTCGGCCTAGGAAGACACGCTGATTCCTTCAGTGTAGCGCGCGTGCGGCCCAGAACATCTAAGGGCATCACAGACCTGTTATTGCTCAATCTCGTGCGGCTAGAAGCCGCCTGTCCCTCTAAGAAGAAAAGTAATCGCTGACAGCACGAAGGATGTCACGCGACTAGTTAGCAGGCTAGAGTCTCGTTCGTTATCGGAATTAACCAGACAAATCGCTCCACCAACTAAGAACGGCCATGCACCACCACCCACCGAATCAAGAAAGAGCTATCAATCTGTCAATCCTTCCGGTGTCCGGGCCTGGTGAGGTTTCCCGTGTTGAGTCAAATTAAGCCGCAGGCTCCACTCCTGGTGGTGCCCTTCCGTCAATTCCTTTAAGTTTCAGCTTTGCAACCATACTTCCCCCGGAACCCAAAAGCTTTGGTTTCCCGGAGGCTGCCCGCCGAGTCATCGGAGGAACTGCGGCGGATCGCTGGCTGGCATCGTTTATGGTTAGAACTAGGGCGGTATCTGATCGCCTTCGAACCTCTAACTTTCGTTCTTGATTAATGAAAACATACTTGGCAAATGCTTTCGCTTCTGTTCGTCTTGCGACGATCCAAGAATTTCACCTCTAACGTCGCAATACGAATGCCCCCGCCTGTCCCTATTAATCATTACCTCGGGTTCCGAAAACCAACAAAATAGAACCGAGGTCCTATTCCATTATTCCATGCACACAGTATTCAGGCGGGCTTGCCTGCTTTAAGCACTCTAATTTGTTCAAAGTAAACGTGCCGGCCCACCGAGACACTCAACAAAGAGCACCCTGGTAGGATTTAAACGGGGTCCGCCTCGGGACGCGAAAGCACCCCTTCGGCTCGCCCCACCGGCAGGACGTCCCACGATACATGCCAGTTAAACACCGACGGGCGGTGAACCAACAGCGTGGGACACAAATCCAACTACGAGCTTTTTAACCGCAACAACTTTAATATACGCTATTGGAGCTGGAATTACCGCGGCTGCTGGCACCAGACTTGCCCTCCAATAGATACTCGTTAAAGGATTTAAAGTGTACTCATTCCGATTACGGGGCCTCGGATGAGTCCCGTATCGTTATTTTTCGTCACTACCTCCCCGTGCCGGGAGTGGGTAATTTGCGCGCCTGCTGCCTTCCTTGGATGTGGTAGCCGTTTCTCAGGCTCCCTCTCCGGAATCGAACCCTGATTCCCCGTTACCCGTTACAACCATGGTAGGCGCAGAACCTACCATCGACAGTTGATAAGGCAGACATTTGAAAGATGCGTCGCCGGTACGAGGACCGTGCGATCAGCCCAAAGTTATTCAGAGTCACCAAGGCAAACGGACCAGACAAGCCAATCCGATTGGTTTTGATCTAATAAAAGCGTCCCTTCCATCTCTGGTCGGGACTCTGTTTGCATGTATTAGCTCTAGAATTACCACAGTTATCCAAGTAACGTGGGTACGATCTAAGGAACCATAACTGATTTAATGAGCCATTCGCGGTTTCACCTTAATGCGGCTTGTACTGAGACATGCATGGCTTAATCTTTGAGACAAGCATATGACTACTGGCAGGATCAACCAGGGAGCTGCGTCAACTAGAGCTGAGCAGCCGGCCGCCCGGGAGTGTGTCCCGGGGGCCCGCGCGAACACGCAAGCGTCCGCTCAATTATTCTGCAAACAGGAGGAGGCCGAGCTCCCCTGCACGATACACCTCGAAACCCTCTCAGGTCCCGGCGGCGCGCAGCGCCGTCCTAGGTACTTGGTCGGTTTCGAGAGAGGCGCAATCGCCCGGAGTTAGGCGAGTAGACGGTTTTAGTGCGAACACCCTTGCTCCCAACTGAGCTTGCCGCTGCCGACAGAGGCCCGGGAGCGTGCTGTCGTGGCATTGCCGGCGGGAGACAACACGCGCCACCTATGGTGACCGGCAGCTCCAACGCCAGCGCCACACAAGGGCAAAGCCCCACTTGGGTGCAGAAGCGAACTCTCCCAGCACAGCGCACGCGCCAACACGTCCGCACAACTGCGATACAAACCACCTGCGAGAACCGCTGGGGCGACCGAGCAGCAGACGGCGTCGCGGCGCCGAGTGCCAGGCGGCGGCGCATCCTCAACGCACACAGTCCTCAATCAGACCAGCACACTGCAGATGTCCACCGCGCTTCGCACCGGGCTCGGCTGAACCAACTTTGGCCGCCAGGCGCCGCGTGCAGGGTGCGCCGCAGCGTAGCTGCGCCGCCTGCCGGGCCCGTCGGCTGGCGCTCCTGCCACTCGGCGCCCCCCACCAGCCGCCTGTTGCGCGTGCGCCCACGCAGCGCGCGGCCAACACGCCGGGCGGCCCCCCTTCACCGGCCGGGAACAGTCCCACCAAGCCACCGCCGCGTATCGCTTCATACCCACATGGGCCTAGTCACGCGTGTGGATGTGGCGGGTACCGCTGAAACAACCGGTTAATAGCTGTACCGATCGTCGCCATCACAGATTCACCTCCAGCGTGAACAACCGCTCAACAACGGATTTCCAGTTCATTTGCGTATCTTGGGCAGTAAACGTAGATGTCCACCTACATTTGCGAATTCAACAATTCTTGCATGCCAGGATGTCATGTGTCACGACACGCTACATCAGACCACATACACACTGCGACATGTGCAGAAGAGAACACGTGGAAGGTGGCCCGCGCACGTATGCGATGTACCTTCCGCGATCCACTGTCAACCGGCATCTGCGGCATGTCCCAGATATGGAACGCGGTCCACCAGGGTAGCACTTTGTGTGAGGCAATACGACAAAGTCGGAATACACGCGTCACTACATCAGACGGCTCACGCTGACCTGACCTGACCTGACTCACCGCACCACCACCCCCAGCGACCCAGGGTGACATACAATGCGTTCGTACGTTCCTCCCACACGCCTCTACGGCGTACCACAGTGCAACCTAGCTGTTATTGGGAGACGAGACAAGTAGCATCAAGCACAACATATGGAAATTGAGATTCGACACCGTTGGGCACAGCCAGCGTACGGTCACACGTATCACACTACTTCACTCTGTACGTAACGACCGATGATCGGTACAGCGTGTGGGTTACGCGTACGACATCAGCGGACAATGGACACAGACCATACCACGACGTACACTGAGGGCGTCGACATCTGAATGCAACTGAACAGCTGCGAGGCTCATTTAACACTCAAACGCCAGACCGACCAGCTTGAGAGGACAGAGACACAAAGAGGGGGACAGAGGGGGACAGAGGGGGGGGAGGGGGGGGGTCGGCGATATAGTCCTATTGCAGTACAATTGACAGTGGATAGCAGGAATATGTGGAAAGTAAGCAACACTCGCAAGACATCTACATGAGGATAACAACGACACCAGAGATTCCGAGCAGTGAACTATGTTAGGCAAAGGGACAACGTGGGTTAGGTTAAGGGACAACGTGGGTTAGGTTAAGGGACAACGTGGGTTAGGTTAAGGGACAACGTGGGTTAGGTTAAGGGACAACGTGGGTTAGGTTAAGGGACAACGTGGGTTAGGTTAAGGGACAACGTGGGTTAGGTTAAGGGACAACGTGGGTTAGGTTAAGGGACAACGTGGGTTAGGTTAAGGGACAACGTGGGTTAGGTTAAGGGACAACGTGGGTTAGGTTAAGGGACAACGTGGGTTAGGTTAAGGGACAACGTGGGTTAGGTTAAGGGACAACGTGGGTTAGGTTAAGGGACAACGTGGGTTAGGTTAAGGGACAACGTGGGTTAGGTTAAGGGACAACGTGGGTTAGGTTAAGGGACAACGTGGGTTAGGTTAAGGGACAACGTGGGTTAGGTTAAGGGACAACGTGGGTTAGGTTAAGGGACAACGTGGGTTAGGTTAAGGGACAACGTGGGTTAGGTTAAGGGACAACGTGGGTTAGGTTAAGGGACAACGTGGGTTAGGTTAAGGGACAACGTGGGTTAGGTTAAGGGACAACGTCGGTTAGGTTAAGGGACAACGTCGGTTAGGTTAAGGGACAACGTCGGTTAGGTTAAGGGACAACGTCGGTTAGGTTAAGGGACAACGTCGGTTAGGTTAAGGGACAACGTCGGTTAGGTTAAGGGACAACGTCGGTTAGGTTAAGGGACAACGTGGGTTAGGTTAAGGGACAACGTGGGTTAGGTTAAGGGACAACTTGAGTTAGGTTAAGGGACAACTTGAGTTAGGTTAAGGGACAAATTGAGTTAGGTTAAGGGACAAATTGAGTTAGGTTAAGGGACAAATTGAGTTAGGTTAAGGGACAAATTGAGTTAGGTTAAGGGACAACTTGAGTTAGGTTAAGGGACAAATTGAGTTAGGTTAAGGGACAAATTGAGTTAGGTTAAGGGACAAATTGAGTTAGGTTAAGGGACAACTTGAGTTAGGTTAAGGGACAACTTGAGTTAGGTTAAGGGACAACTTGAGTTAGGTTAAGGGACAACTTGAGTTAGGTTAAGGGACAACTTGAGTTAGGTTAAGGGACAACTTGAGTTAGGTTAAGGGACAACTTGAGTTAGGTTAAGGGACAACTTGAGTTAGGTTAAGGGACAACTTGAGTTAGGTTAAGGGACAACTTGAGTTAGGTTAAGGGACAACTTGAGTTAGGTTAAGGGACAACTTGAGTTAGGTTAAGGGACAACTTGAGTTAGGTTAAGGGACAACTTGAGTTAGGTTAAGGGACAACTTGAGTTAGGTTAAGGGACAACTTGAGTTAGGTTAAGGGACAACTTGAGTTAGGTTAAGGGACAACGTGGGTTAGGTTAAGGGACAAATTGAGTTAGGTTAAGGGACAACTTGAGTTAGGTTAAGGGACAACTTGAGTTAGGTTAAGGGACAACTTGAGTTAGGTTAAGGGACAACTTGAGTTAGGTTAAGGGACAACTTGAGTTAGGTTAAGGGACAACTTGAGTTAGGTTAAGGGACAACTTGAGTTAGGTTAAGGGACAACTTGAGTTAGGTTAAGGGACAACTTGAGTTAGGTTAAGGGACAACTTGAGTTAGGTTAAGGGACAACTTGAGTTAGGTTAAGGGACAACTTGAGTTAGGTTAAGGGACAACTTGAGTTAGGTTAAGGGACAACTTGAGTTAGGTTAAGGGACAACTTGAGTTAGGTTAAGGGACAACTTGAGTTAGGTTAAGGGACAACTTGAGTTAGGTTAAGGGACAACTTGAGTTAGGTTAAGGGACAAATTGAGTTAGGTTAAGGGACAAATTGAGTTAGGTTAAGGGACAAATTGAGTTAGGTTAAGGGACAAATTGAGTTAGGTTAAGGGACAAATTGAGTTAGGTTAAGGGACAAATTGAGTTAGGTTAAGGGACAAATTGAGTTAGGTTAAGGGACAAATTGAGTTAGGTTAAGGGACAAATTGAGTTAGGTTAAGGGACAAATTGAGTTAGGTTAAGGGACAAATTGAGTTAGGTTAAGGGACAAATTGAGTTAGGTTAAGGGACAAATTGAGTTAGGTTAAGCGATAATCTGGTACAGCCACAGTTAGGTTAAGCGATAATCTGGTACAGCCACAGTTAGGTTAAGCGATAATCTGGTACAGCCACAGTTAGGTTAAGCGATAATCTGGTACAGCCACAGTTAGGTTAAGCGATAATCTGGTACAGCCACAGTTAGGTTAAGCGATAAACTGGTACAGCCACAGTTAGGTTAAGCGATAAACTGGTACAGCCACAGTTAGGTTAAGCGATAAACTGGTACAGCCACAGTTAGGTTAAGCGATAAACTGGTACAGCCACAGTTAGGTTAAGCGATAAACTGGTACAGCCACAGTTAGGTTAAGCGATAAACTGGTACAGCCACAGTTAGGTTAAGCGATAAACTGGTACAGCCACAGTTAGGTTAAGCGATAAACTGGTACAGCCACAGTTAGGTTAAGCGATAAACTGGTACAGCCACAGTTAGGTTAAGCGATAAACTGGTACAGCCACAGTTAGGTTAAGCGATAAACTGGTACAGCCACAGTTAGGTTAAGCGATAAACTGGTACAGCCACAGTTAGGTTAAGCGATAAACTGGTACAGCCACAGTTAGGTTAAGCGATAAAGTTGGTTAAATTTGGTATTGTGTGGGAAGGGGGCAGAGAGAGAGGGGGGGGGGGGGGTGGATAGTGGTGGCAGTACACGGATGCCTGAGTCACCGTCAGATACGTCACGTCGGTTCGATGCTTGTAGCAAGAGGCTGGCGGATGTGTGTCTCTCACTTCTGCAATTTTTCATGTGGTATAACACGAGGGCGGGGGATGATATTTGGTGCCCCTCTGTGTAGGATGTGTGTTGGTGGTGTTGATTTATCTGAGCAATGGTAGTTGTCGGAGGAGTGGGGTATTGTGCTTTTATAGGTGGACCTACTGCTCTGGTTATCATAGTGTCGACGGTGCAATGTGGCAGAGAGGATGCACTCGACATTGTCGCATTCCAGATGTTTACGTATTGTGTGTCTCCGTTGCAGGCCGAGAGTGGTGCATGTTCGAGTGTCTGGCTGACGTGCGATTCACGTTGTGTGCCCAGTCTTACAGCACGTATAGGGACATTCGCATAAATCATCTATATTTGGCCTTGCATCATTTACTAAGCAGTGCCGTGAGACGACCGAACTATTAGGAAAGTACTGATGTACCGCATAATGTTTACCTTCCACCACACGGCGAGTATCGACTGTGCCCAGCGTTGCCACCGCAGGCAGCGGTCACCGTCACCATTGTGCGGCGGAACGGAACATCTATATCCTCAGAGGAGCACTCTTTGCCGCCGGGCGTCACGTCTCGCGGCCTGCCGGCCAGCGCCCACGACGAACTTACTGCATGTATAGGGACAGCGGGAATTTGGCATACTTGATATAACTCTTCATGAGGCGCAAGATAT
>NW_026062967.1:7500-12500 GCF_023897955.1 Schistocerca gregaria | reverse complement strand
CCTTCCATCTCTGGTCGGGACTCTGTTTGCATGTATTAGCTCTAGAATTACCACAGTTATCCAAGTAACGTGGGTACGATCTAAGGAACCATAACTGATTTAATGAGCCATTCGCGGTTTCACCTTAATGCGGCTTGTACTGAGACATGCATGGCTTAATCTTTGAGACAAGCATATGACTACTGGCAGGATCAACCAGGGAGCTGCGTCAACTAGAGCTGAGCAGCCGGCCGCCCGGGAGTGTGTCCCGGGGGCCCGCGCGAACACGCAAGCGTCCGCTCAATTATTCTGCAAACAGGAGGAGGCCGAGCTCCCCTGCACGATACACCTCGAAACCCTCTCAGGTCCCGGCGGCGCGCAGCGCCGTCCTAGGTACTTGGTCGGTTTCGAGAGAGGCGCAATCGCCCGGAGTTAGGCGAGTAGACGGTTTTAGTGCGAACACCCTTGCTCCCAACTGAGCTTGCCGCTGCCGACAGAGGCCCGGGAGCGTGCTGTCGTGGCATTGCCGGCGGGAGACAACACGCGCCACCTATGGTGACCGGCAGCTCCAACGCCAGCGCCACACAAGGGCAAAGCCCCACTTGGGTGCAGAAGCGAACTCTCCCAGCACAGCGCACGCGCCAACACGTCCGCACAACTGCGATACAAACCACCTGCGAGAACCGCTGGGGCGACCGAGCAGCAGACGGCGTCGCGGCGCCGAGTGCCAGGCGGCGGCGCATCCTCAACGCACACAGTCCTCAATCAGACCAGCACACTGCAGATGTCCACCGCGCTTCGCACCGGGCTCGGCTGAACCAACTTTGGCCGCCAGGCGCCGCGTGCAGGGTGCGCCGCAGCGTAGCTGCGCCGCCTGCCGGGCCCGTCGGCTGGCGCTCCTGCCACTCGGCGCCCCCCACCAGCCGCCTGTTGCGCGTGCGCCCACGCAGCGCGCGGCCAACACGCCGGGCGGCCCCCCTTCACCGGCCGGGAACAGTCCCACCAAGCCACCGCCGCGTATCGCTTCATACCCACATGGGCCTAGTCACGCGTGTGGATGTGGCGGGTACCGCTGAAACAACCGGTTAATAGCTGTACCGATCGTCGCCATCACAGATTCACCTCCAGCGTGAACAACCGCTCAACAACGGATTTCCAGTTCATTTGCGTATCTTGGGCAGTAAACGTAGATGTCCACCTACATTTGCGAATTCAACAATTCTTGCATGCCAGGATGTCATGTGTCACGACACGCTACATCAGACCACATACACACTGCGACATGTGCAGAAGAGAAACACGCGATCTAGTGTCGCGCACGTATGCGATGTACCTTCCGCGATCCACTGTCAACCGGCATCTGCGGCATGTCCCAGATATGGAACGCGGTCCACCAGGGTAGCACTTTGTGTGAGGCAATACGACAAAGTCGGAATACACGCGTCACTACATCAGACGGCTCACGCTGACCTGACCTGACCTGACTCACCGCACCACCACCCCCAGCGACCCAGGGTGACATACAATGCGTTCGTACGTTCCTCCCACACGCCTCTACGGCGTACCACAGTGCAACCTAGCTGTTATTGGGAGACGAGACAAGTAGCATCAAGCACAACATATGGAAATTGAGATTCGACACCGTTGGGCACAGCCAGCGTACGGTCACACGTATCACACTACTTCACTCTGTACGTAACGACCGATGATCGGTACAGCGTGTGGGTTACGCGTACGACATCAGCGGACAATGGACACAGACCATACCACGACGTACACTGAGGGCGTCGACATCTGAATGCAACTGAACAGCTGCGAGGCTCATTTAACACTCAAACGCCAGACCGACCAGCTTGAGAGGACAGAGACACAAAGAGGGGGACAGAGGGGGACAGAGGGGGGGGGAGGGGGGGGGTCGGCGATATAGTCCTATTGCAGTACAATTGACAGTGGATAGCAGGAATATGTGGAAAGTAAGCAACACTCGCAAGACATCTACATGAGGATAACAACGACACCAGAGATTCCGAGCAGTGAACTATGTTAGGCAAAGGGACAACGTGGGTTAGGTTAAGGGACAACGTGGGTTAGGTTAAGGGACAACGTGGGTTAGGTTAAGGGACAACGTGGGTTAGGTTAAGGGACAACGTGGGTTAGGTTAAGGGACAACGTGGGTTAGGTTAAGGGACAACTTGAGTTAGGTTAAGGGACAAATTGAGTTAGGTTAAGGGACAAATTGAGTTAGGTTAAGGGACAAATTGAGTTAGGTTAAGGGACAAATTGAGTTAGGTTAAGGGACAACTTGAGTTAGGTTAAGGGACAAATTGAGTTAGGTTAAGGGACAAATTGAGTTAGGTTAAGGGACAAATTGAGTTAGGTTAAGGGACAAATTGAGTTAGGTTAAGGGACAACTTGAGTTAGGTTAAGGGACAACTTGAGTTAGGTTAAGGGACAACTTGAGTTAGGTTAAGGGACAACTTGAGTTAGGTTAAGGGACAACTTGAGTTAGGTTAAGGGACAACTTGAGTTAGGTTAAGGGACAACTTGAGTTAGGTTAAGGGACAACTTGAGTTAGGTTAAGGGACAACTTGAGTTAGGTTAAGGGACAACTTGAGTTAGGTTAAGGGACAACTTGAGTTAGGTTAAGGGACAACTTGAGTTAGGTTAAGGGACAACTTGAGTTAGGTTAAGGGACAACTTGAGTTAGGTTAAGGGACAACTTGAGTTAGGTTAAGGGACAACTTGAGTTAGGTTAAGGGACAACTTGAGTTAGGTTAAGGGACAACTTGAGTTAGGTTAAGGGACAACTTGAGTTAGGTTAAGGGACAACGTGGGTTAGGTTAAGGGACAAATTGAGTTAGGTTAAGGGACAACTTGAGTTAGGTTAAGGGACAACTTGAGTTAGGTTAAGGGACAACTTGAGTTAGGTTAAGGGACAACTTGAGTTAGGTTAAGGGACAACTTGAGTTAGGTTAAGGGACAACTTGAGTTAGGTTAAGGGACAACTTGAGTTAGGTTAAGGGACAACTTGAGTTAGGTTAAGGGACAACTTGAGTTAGGTTAAGGGACAACTTGAGTTAGGTTAAGGGACAACTTGAGTTAGGTTAAGGGACAACTTGAGTTAGGTTAAGGGACAACTTGAGTTAGGTTAAGGGACAACTTGAGTTAGGTTAAGGGACAACTTGAGTTAGGTTAAGGGACAACTTGAGTTAGGTTAAGGGACAACTTGAGTTAGGTTAAGGGACAACTTGAGTTAGGTTAAGGGACAACTTGAGTTAGGTTAAGGGACAACTTGAGTTAGGTTAAGGGACAAATTGAGTTAGGTTAAGGGACAAATTGAGTTAGGTTAAGGGACAAATTGAGTTAGGTTAAGGGACAAATTGAGTTAGGTTAAGGGACAAATTGAGTTAGGTTAAGGGACAAATTGAGTTAGGTTAAGGGACAAATTGAGTTAGGTTAAGGGACAAATTGAGTTAGGTTAAGGGACAAATTGAGTTAGGTTAAGGGACAAATTGAGTTAGGTTAAGGGACAAATTGAGTTAGGTTAAGGGACAAATTGAGTTAGGTTAAGGGACAAATTGAGTTAGGTTAAGCGATAATCTGGTACAGCCACAGTTAGGTTAAGCGATAATCTGGTACAGCCACAGTTAGGTTAAGCGATAATCTGGTACAGCCACAGTTAGGTTAAGCGATAATCTGGTACAGCCACAGTTAGGTTAAGCGATAAACTGGTACAGCCACAGTTAGGTTAAGCGATAAACTGGTACAGCCACAGTTAGGTTAAGCGATAAACTGGTACAGCCACAGTTAGGTTAAGCGATAAACTGGTACAGCCACAGTTAGGTTAAGCGATAAACTGGTACAGCCACAGTTAGGTTAAGCGATAAACTGGTACAGCCACAGTTAGGTTAAGCGATAAACTGGTACAGCCACAGTTAGGTTAAGCGATAAACTGGTACAGCCACAGTTAGGTTAAGCGATAAACTGGTACAGCCACAGTTAGGTTAAGCGATAAACTGGTACAGCCACAGTTAGGTTAAGCGATAAACTGGTACAGCCACAGTTAGGTTAAGCGATAAACTGGTACAGCCACAGTTAGGTTAAGCGATAAACTGGTACAGCCACAGTTAGGTTAAGCGATAAACTGGTACAGCCACAGTTAGGTTAAGCGATAAACTGGTACAGCCACAGTTAGGTTAAGCGATAAACTGGTACAGCCACAGTTAGGTTAAGCGATAAACTGGTACAGCCACAGTTAGGTTAAGCGATAAACTGGTACAGCCACAGTTAGGTTAAGCGATAAACTGGTACAGCCACAGTTAGGTTAAGCGATAAACTGGTACAGCCACAGTTAGGTTAAGCGATAAAGTTGGTTAAATTTGGTATTGTGTGGGAAGGGGGCAGAGAGAGAGGGGGGGGGGGTGGATAGTGGTGGCAGTACACGGATGCCTGAGTCACCGTCAGATACGTCACGTCGGTTCGATGCTTGTAGCAAGAGGCTGGCGGATGTGTGTTGTCTCTCACTTCTGCAATTTTTCATGTGGTATAACACGAGGGCGGGGGATGATATTTGGTGCCCCTCTGTGTAGGATGTGTGTTGGTGGTGTTGATTTATCTGAGCAATGGTAGTTGTCGGAGGAGTGGGGTATTGTGCTTTTATAGGTGGACCTACTGCTCTGGTTATCATAGTGTCGACGGTGCAATGTGGCAGAGAGGATGCACTCGACATTGTCGCATTCCAGATGTTTACGTATTGTGTGTCTCCGTTGCAGGCCGAGAGTGGTGCATGTTCGAGTGTCTGGCTGACGTGCGATTCACGTTGTGTGCCCAGTCTTACAGCACGTATAGGGACATTCGCATAAATCATCTATATTTGGCCTTGCATCATTTACTAAGCAGTGCCGTGAGACGACCGAACTATTAGGAAAGTACTGATGTACCGCATAATGTTTACCTTCCACCACACGGCGAGTATCGACTGTGCCCAGCGTTGCCACCGCAGGCAGCGGTCACCGTCACCA
>NW_026062967.1:0-2500 GCF_023897955.1 Schistocerca gregaria | reverse complement strand
AACCCGACTCGAAGGAGAGGTCCCGCCGACGCTCGCACCGGCCGCTACGGGCCTGGCACCCTCTACGGGCCGTGGCCTCATTCAAGTTGGACTTGGGCTCGGCGCGAGGCGTCGGGGTAGTGGACCCTCCCAAACACCACATGCCACGACAGGCGGCAGCCTGCGGGGTTCGGTGCTGGACTCTTCCCTGTTCGCTCGCCGCTACTGGGGGAATCCTTGTTAGTTTCTTTTCCTCCGCTTAGTAATATGCTTAAATTCAGCGGGTAGTCTCGCCTGCTCTGAGGTCGTTGTACGAGGTGTCGCACGCCACACCGCCAGCCGGCTGTGCACGCTACCGAGAAAGTACCGGTATGCGAACCGCCAGGCGACGGGCGCGCATCGCACGTTTAAGGAGACGCGGCCGGCCACACAGGCGACCACGACACTCCCACGTCTCCGAAGCGGGACAAACGCCGCGCGCTTCAGTATACGTAGCCGACCCTCAGCCAGACGTGGCCCGGGAACGGAATCCATGGACCGCAATGTGCGTTCGAAACGTCGATGTTCATGTGTCCTGCAGTTCACATGTCGACGCGCAATTTGCTGCGTTCTTCATCGACCCACGAGCCGAGTGATCCACCGTCCTGGGTGATCTTTTCCTTTTCAGTCTCCCACTGTCTCTTTCAAGACAGTAGCATTTGCGGGACTGAGGCGTCTGACGGCCCCTGTTCCACTATTTTTTTGTGTCCAACGGCCTCACAGCCGATGGGCGTCGTACGGCTCCACACCGGAGCGGACAGGCACTCGGGCGAACGTCATTCAAAACCGGCGCCAGGCGCCAGGTACCGCAGGCCAGCCGCTCCAGAGCTTCAGCGCTCGTACCACACAACAACAACACTTCCGCTAGTTTTGAGAGGCACGCGTGGTTCCGCACGCGGCGCACGGCCACTGCCGTACAGGTAGCGTGTTGCGCGACACGACACGCACATCGAAAGACATGCAGTCTAGTCGGTAATGATCCTTCCGCAGGTTCACCTACGGAAACCTTGTTACGACTTTTACTTCCTCTAAATGATCAAGTTTGGTCATCTTTCCGGTAGCATCGGCAACGACAGAGTCGATGCCGCGTACCAGTCCGAAGACCTCACTAAATCATTCAATCGGTAGTAGCGACGGGCGGTGTGTACAAAGGGCAGGGACGTAATCAACGCGAGCTTATGACTCGCGCTTACTGGGAATTCCTCGTTCATGGGGAACAATTGCAAGCCCCAATCCCTAGCACGAAGGAGGTTCAGCGGGTTACCCCGACCTTTCGGCCTAGGAAGACACGCTGATTCCTTCAGTGTAGCGCGCGTGCGGCCCAGAACATCTAAGGGCATCACAGACCTGTTATTGCTCAATCTCGTGCGGCTAGAAGCCGCCTGTCCCTCTAAGAAGAAAAGTAATCGCTGACAGCACGAAGGATGTCACGCGACTAGTTAGCAGGCTAGAGTCTCGTTCGTTATCGGAATTAACCAGACAAATCGCTCCACCAACTAAGAACGGCCATGCACCACCACCCACCGAATCAAGAAAGAGCTATCAATCTGTCAATCCTTCCGGTGTCCGGGCCTGGTGAGGTTTCCCGTGTTGAGTCAAATTAAGCCGCAGGCTCCACTCCTGGTGGTGCCCTTCCGTCAATTCCTTTAAGTTTCAGCTTTGCAACCATACTTCCCCCGGAACCCAAAAGCTTTGGTTTCCCGGAGGCTGCCCGCCGAGTCATCGGAGGAACTGCGGCGGATCGCTGGCTGGCATCGTTTATGGTTAGAACTAGGGCGGTATCTGATCGCCTTCGAACCTCTAACTTTCGTTCTTGATTAATGAAAACATACTTGGCAAATGCTTTCGCTTCTGTTCGTCTTGCGACGATCCAAGAATTTCACCTCTAACGTCGCAATACGAATGCCCCCGCCTGTCCCTATTAATCATTACCTCGGGTTCCGAAAACCAACAAAATAGAACCGAGGTCCTATTCCATTATTCCATGCACACAGTATTCAGGCGGGCTTGCCTGCTTTAAGCACTCTAATTTGTTCAAAGTAAACGTGCCGGCCCACCGAGACACTCAACAAAGAGCACCCTGGTAGGATTTAAACGGGGTCCGCCTCGGGACGCGAAAGCACCCCTTCGGCTCGCCCCACCGGCAGGACGTCCCACGATACATGCCAGTTAAACACCGACGGGCGGTGAACCAACAGCGTGGGACACAAATCCAACTACGAGCTTTTTAACCGCAACAACTTTAATATACGCTATTGGAGCTGGAATTACCGCGGCTGCTGGCACCAGACTTGCCCTCCAATAGATACTCGTTAAAGGATTTAAAGTGTACTCATTCCGATTACGGGGCCTCGGATGAGTCCCGTATCGTTATTTTTCGTCACTACCTCCCCGTGCCGGGAGTGGGTAATTTGCGCGCCTGCTGCCTTCCTTGGATGTGGTAGCCGTTTCTCAGGCTCCCTCTCCAGAATCGAACCCTGAT
>NW_026062966.1:25000-27500 GCF_023897955.1 Schistocerca gregaria | reverse complement strand
CAATCGTACATTGCAGTCCACCCCTATATCTTCCACTTCATGAAGAGTTATCTCCCAAAAGCCAAAGTCCCCGCTGTCCCAATACATGCTCTGGACGGCGGGCCGCGAGGACGTGAGCGCCCGGTGGCAAAGAGTGCGCCGCTGAGGATATAGAGGGTCCGTCCCCCCGCACAGTGGTGACGGTGTGCGGGTAGTGTTTCCGACACCGCTTCCTGCGGTGGCAACGCTGGGGCAGAGTCGATACTCGCCCACTGGTGGAAGGTAAGCATTCTGCTTTACATCAGTACATAACTAATATTTCAGTCGTCTGACGTCCCTGCTTAGTAAATGATGCAGGACCACATACATAGATGATACATACTGTAAACTGGGGGAGGACAGTGTGAACCCGCACTCGACCCAGTCACCCTATCTCACAGTCCACTCTGTGTGTAACAAAGCGAAAGCACCAAAGCACTATCGTTCAACAACATCCATTTTATCCTCGCTGCCACAGGAACACTATCCAAAGAACGACAAGAGGAACGTCACGTCCACTAATAAGACAGAATGTCTCACACCACCCGCAAACAACGCAGCTCAAATCAGCCAGCAACACCCACAGTGGTCCACCCAGTATCAACACAGGACGCAACGCCACGCCACAACACAAAAGGTACAAGTAATAAAATACCCTTTGGCCACACTCCTTATAAAGGCATCGAACCAACCCACCACCTGACACCAGCCAACGTACATCCTGATTTGACACATCTCTGGCAACCTAACCCACGTCTTGGCCCTAACCTAACCCACGTTGCCCTTAACCTAACCCACGTTGGCCCTTAACCTAACCCACGTTGGCCCTTAACCTAACCCACGTTGGCCCTTAACCTAACCCTACGTTGGCCCTTAACCTAACCCACGTTGGCCCTTAACCTAACCCACGTTGGCCCTTAACCTAACCCCGACGTTGGCCCTTAACCTAACCCACGTTGGCCCTTAACCTAACCCACGTTGGCCCTTAACCTAACCCACGTTGGCCTTAACCTAACCCACGTTGGCCCTTAACCTAACCCACGTTGGCCCTAACCCACGTTGGCTCCTTAACCTAACCCACGTTGGCCCTTAACCTAACCACGTTGGCCCTTAACCTAACCCACGTTGGCCCTTAACCTAACCCACGTTGGCCCTTAACCTAACCCACGTTGGCCCCTTAACCTAACCCACGTTGGCCCCTTAACCTAAGTTACGCTGCACCTTAACCCAAGTTACGCTGCACCTTAACCCAAGTTACGCTGCACCTTAACCCAAGTTACGCTGCACCTTAACCCAAGTTACGCTGCACCTTAACCCAAGTTACGCTGCACCTTAACCCAAGTTACGCTGCACCTTAACCCAAGTTACGCTGCACCTTAACCCAAGTTACGCTGCACCTTAACCCAAGTTACGCTGCACCTTAACCCAAGTTACGCTGGCACCTTAACCCAAGTTACGCTGCACCTTAACCCAAGTTACGCTGCACCTTAACCCAAGTTACGCTGCACCTTAACCCAAGTTACGCTGCACCTTAACCCAAGTTACGCTGCACCTTATCCCAAGTTACGCTGCACCTTAACCCAAGTTACGCTGCACCTTAACCCAAGTTACGCTGCACCTTAACCCAAGTTACGCTGCACCTTAACCCAAGTTACGCTGCACCTTAACCCAAGTTACGCTGCACCTTAACCCAAGTTACGCTGCACCTTAACCCAAGTTACGCTGCACCTTAACCCAAGTTACGCTGCACCTTAACCCAAGTTACGCTGCACCTTAACCCAAGTTACGCTGCACCTTAACCCAAGTTACGCTGCACCTTAACCCAAGTTACGCTGCACCTTAACCCAAGTTACGCTGCACCTTAACCTAACTTACGCTGCACCTTAACCTAACTTACGCTGCACCTTAACCTAAGTTACGCTGCACCTTAACCTAACTTACGCTGCACCTTAACCTAAAGTTACGCTGCACCTTAACCTAAGTTACGCTGCACCTTAACCTAAGTTACGCTGCACCTTAACCTAAGTTACGCTGCACCTTAACCTAACTTACGCTGGCACCTTAACCTAACTTACGCTGCACCTTAACCTAACTTACGCTGCACCTTAACCTAACTTACACTGCACCTTAACCTAACTTACACTGCACCTTAACTGTCACATGTAACGTCACAGGAATGTAGCTTTGCCTAACAGCAACCCTCTGAACATAGTTCACTGCTTGGATCCTCTGGTGTCATGTGTATTTCTTGATGCCATGGTGCGTACCCTCACATAAAGGTCTTTCGAGTGTTGCGTACTTTCTACACAGTCCCGCTAACCACTGGAAGGGTGTGTACCGCTACAGAACGATTATCGCCCTCCCCTCCTGCCCTTCCAAGCTGGTCGGTCAGGCGTTTGTTTGTGAAATGAGCCTTGCAGCTGTTCAGTTGCATTCGGTTGTCGATGCAGTCAGTGTACGTTGTGGTTACGGCCTGTGTGGA
>NW_026062966.1:12500-15000 GCF_023897955.1 Schistocerca gregaria | reverse complement strand
CCCACCACCTGACACCAGCCAAACGTACATCCTGATTTGACACATCTCTGGGGCCCTTAACCTAACCCACGTTGGCCCTTAACCTAACCCACGTTGGCCCTTAACCTAACCCACGTTGGCCCTTAACCTAACCCACGTTGGCCCTTAACCTAACCCACGTTGGCCCTTAACCTAACCCACGTTGGCCCTTAACCTAACCCACGTTGGCCCTTAACCTAACCCACGTTGGCCCTTAACCTAACCCACGTTGGCCCTTAACCTAACCCACGTTGGCCCTTAACCTAACCCACGTTGGCCCTTAACCTAACCCACGTTGGCCCTTAACCTAACCCACGTTGGCCCTTAACCTAACCCACGTTGGCCCTTAACCTAACCCACGTTGGCCCTTAACCTAACCCACGTTGGCCCTTAACCTAACCCACGTTGGCCCTTAACCTAACCCACGTTGGCCCTTAACCTAACCCACGTTGGCCCTTAACCTAACCCACGTTGGCCCTTAACCTAACCCACGTTGGCCCTTAACCTAACCCACGTTGGCCCTTAACCTAACCCACGTTGGCCCTTAACCTAACCCACGTTGGCCCTTAACCTAACCCACGTTGGCCCCTTAACCTAACCCACGTTGGCACCTTAACCTAAGTTACGCTGCACCTTAACCTAAGTTACGCTGCACCTTAACCCAAGTTACGCTGCACCTTAACCCAAGTTACGCTGCACCTTAACCCAAGTTACGCTGCACCTTAACCCAAGTTACGCTGCACCTTAACCCAAGTTACGCTGCACCTTAACCCAAGTTACGCTGCACCTTAACCCAAGTTACGCTGCACCTTAACCCAAGTTACGCTGCACCTTAACCCAAGTTACGCTGCACCTTAACCCAAGTTACGCTGCACCTTAACCCAAGTTACGCTGCACCTTAACCCAAGTTACGCTGCACCTTAACCCAAGTTACGCTGCACCTTAACCCAAGTTACGCTGCACCTTAACCCAAGTTACGCTGCACCTTAACCCAAGTTACGCTGCACCTTAACCCAAGTTACGCTGCACCTTAACCCAAGTTACGCTGCACCTTAACCCAAGTTACGCTGCACCTTAACCCAAGTTACGCTGCACCTTAACCCAAGTTACGCTGCACCTTAACCCAAGTTACGCTGCACCTTAACCCAAGTTACGCTGCACCTTAACCCAAGTTACGCTGCACCTTAACCCAAGTTACGCTGCACCTTAACCCAAGTTACGCTGCACCTTAACCCAAGTTACGCTGCACCTTAACCTAACTTACGCTGCACCTTAACCTAACTTACGCTGCACCTTAACCTAACTTACGCTGCACCTTAACCTAACTTACGCTGCACCTTAACCTAACTTACACTGCACCTTAACTGTCACATGTAACGTCACAGGAATGTAGCTTTGCCTAACAGCAACCCTCTGAACATAGTTCACTGCTTGGATCCTCTGGTGTCATGTGTATTTCTTGATGCCATGGTGCGTACCCTCACATAAAGGTCTTTCGAGTGTTGCGTACTTTCTACACAGTCCCGCTAACCACTGGAAGGGTGTACCGCTACAGAACGAATATCGCCCTCCCCTCCTGCCCTTCCAAGCTGGTCGGTCAGGCGTTTGTTTGTGAAATGAGCCTTGCAGCTGTTCAGTTGCATTCGGTTGTCGATGCAGTCAGTGTACGTTGTGGTACGGCCTGTGTGGACTGTCCGCTGATGTACGCGTAACCCACACTGATCATCCGTCGTTACGTACTGAGTGACATAATGTGGCACATGCTTGACCGTACACCGGCTGCGCCCTACAATGGCGAATCATAAGGGCCATATGTTGTGCACGATGCTACTTGTCTCGTCTCCCCATTACAGCGAGATTGCACTGTTGTACGCCGTACAGACATGTGGTAGGTAGGTACGGACGAAAGTATTGCATGTTGGCCCCCCCCCCCCCCCCCTCCTCCCTCTGCCGGGAATCAGCGTGAGCCGTCTGTTGATGTAGCGACGAGGGTTTTCCTATTTAATCGTATTGCCCCACACAACATGATAGCACGGTGGACCGCGTTCCACATCTGCGACATGCTACAGAGGCCGGTTGACAGTCGACCGCGCAAGGGACATTGCACACGTGCGCGGACCATCTTCCACGTGTTCTCTCGTGTACATGCCGCAGTGTGTATGTGGGCTGATGTAGCGTGTCGTGACACATAACATGCAGGCATGCCAGAATCGTAGATTTCGCAAATGTAGATTGACGTATACGTTTGCTGCCAAAGATCCGCAAATGAACTGGAAATCAGTTGTTGAGCGGTTGTTCGCGCTGCAGGTGCATCGGTGATAGCGACGATCGGTACATCTATGAACCGGTTGTTTCGGCGGTACCCGCCATGCCCCCGAACCTGAGTTGGCCATGTGGGTATGAAGCGATACGAGGCTGTGGCTTGGCGGGACAGTCCCCGGCCGGTGAGGGGGGGCCGCCCGGCGTGCTGGCCGCGCGCTGC
>NW_026062966.1:0-2500 GCF_023897955.1 Schistocerca gregaria | reverse complement strand
CCCAAGTTACGCTGCACCTTAACCCAAGTTACGCTGCACCTTAACCCAAGTTACGCTGCACCTTAACCCAAGTTACGCTGCACCTTAACCCAAGTTACGCTGCACCTTAACCCAAGTTACGCTGCACCTTAACCCAAGTTACGCTGCACCTTAACCCAAGTTACGCTGCACCTTAACCCAAGTTACGCTGCACCTTAACCCAAGTTACGCTGCACCTTAACCCAAGTTACGCTGCACCTTAACCCAAGTTACGCTGCACCTTAACCCAAGTTACGCTGCACCTTAACCCAAGTTACGCTGCACCTTAACCCAAGTTACGCTGCACCTTAACCCAAGTTACGCTGCACCTTAACCTAACTTACGCTGCACCTTAACCTAACTTACGCTGCACCTTAACCTAACTTACGCTGCACCTTAACCTAACTTACGCTGCACCTTAACCTAACTTACACTGCACCTTAACTGTCACATGTAACGTCACAGGAATGTAGCTTTGCCTAACAGCAACCCTCTGAACATAGTTCACTGCTTGGATCCTCTGGTGTCATGTGTATTTCTTGATGCCATGGTGCGTACCCTCACATAAAGGTCTTTCGAGTGTTGCGTACTTTCTACACAGTCCCGCTAACCACTGGAAGGGTGTACCGCTACAGAACGAATATCGCCCTCCCCTCCTGCCCTTCCAAGCTGGTCGGTCAGGCGTTTGTTTGTGAAATGAGCCTTGCAGCTGTTCAGTTGCATTCGGTTGTCGATGCAGTCAGTGTACGTTGTGGTACGGCCTGTGTGGACTGTCCGCTGATGTACGCGTAACCCACACTGATCATCCGTCGTTACGTACTGAGTGACATAATGTGGCACATGCTTGACCGTACACCGGCTGCGCCCTACAATGGCGAATCATAAGGGCCATATGTTGTGCACGATGCTACTTGTCTCGTCTCCCCATTACAGCGAGATTGCACTGTTGTACGCCGTACAGACATGTGGTAGGTAGGTACGGACGAAAGTATTGCATGTTGGCCCCCCCCCCCCCCCTCCTCCCTCTGCCGGGAATCAGCGTGAGCCGTCTGTTGATGTAGCGACGAGGGTTTTCCTATTTAATCGTATTGCCCCACACAACATGATAGCACGGTGGACCGCGTTCCACATCTGCGACATGCTACAGAGGCCGGTTGACAGTCGACCGCGCAAGGGACATTGCACACGTGCGCGGACCATCTTCCACGTGTTCTCTCGTGTACATGCCGCAGTGTGTATGTGGGCTGATGTAGCGTGTCGTGACACATAACATGCAGGCATGCCAGAATCGTAGATTTCGCAAATGTAGATTGACGTATACGTTTGCTGCCAAAGATCCGCAAATGAACTGGAAATCAGTTGTTGAGCGGTTGTTCGCGCTGCAGGTGCATCGGTGATAGCGACGATCGGTACATCTATGAACCGGTTGTTTCGGCGGTACCCGCCATGCCCCCGAACCTGAGTTGGCCATGTGGGTATGAAGCGATACGAGGCTGTGGCTTGGCGGGACAGTCCCCGGCCGGTGAGGGGGGGCCGCCCGGCGTGCTGGCCGCGCGCTGCGTGAGCGCACGCACTACAGCCGGCTGGTGGGGGGCGCCCAGTGGCAGGAGCGCCGGCCGACGGGCCCGGCTGGCGTCCCAGCTATGCGCCGGCGCACCCTGCGCGCGGCGCCAGGCGGCCAAAGTGGGTTCTGCCGAGCCCGGTGCGAAGCGCGGTGGACATCTGCAGTGTGCTGGTCCGATTGCGGACTGTGTGCGTTGAGGATGCGCCGCCGCCCGGCACTCGGCGTCGCGACGCCGTCTGCTGCTCGGTCGCCCCCAGCGGTTCTCGCAGGTGGTTTGTATCGCAGCTCTGCGGACGTGTTGGCGCGTGCGCTGTGCTGGGAGAGTTCGCTTCTGCACCCAAGTGGGGCTTTGCCCTTCTGTGGCGCTGGCGTTGGAGCTGCCGGTCACCGTAGGTGGCGCGTGTTGTTTCCCGCCGGCAATGCCACGACAGCACGCTCCCGGGCCTCTGTCGGCAGCGGCAAGCTCAGTTGGGAGCACGGGTGTTCGCACTGAAAGCGTCTACTCGCCCATCTCCGGGCGATTGCGCCTCTCTCGAACCCGACCAAGTACTTAGGACGGCGCTGCGCGCCGCCGGGACCTGAGAGGGTTTCGAGGTGTATCGTGCAGGGGAGCTCAGCCTCCTCCTGTTTGCAGAATAATTGAGCGGACGCTTGCGTGTTCGCGCGGGCCCTCGGGACACACTCCCGGGCGGCCGGCTGCTCAGCTCTCGTTGACGCAGCTCCCTGGTTGATCCTGCCAGTAGTCATATGCTTGTCTCAAAGATTAAGCCATGCATGTCTCAGTACAAGCCGCATTAAGGTGAAACCGCGAATGGCTCATTAAATCAGTTATGGTTCCTTAGATCGTACCCACGTTACTTGGATAACTGTGGTAATTCTAGAGCTAATACATGCAAACAGAATCTGTCTCGCGTGTGT
>NW_026062965.1:25000-27500 GCF_023897955.1 Schistocerca gregaria | reverse complement strand
GGGGAGGGCGATATTCGTTCTGTAGCGGTACACCCTTCCAGTGGTTAGCGGGACTGTGTAGAAAGTACGCAACACTCGAAAGACCTTTATGTGAGGGTACGCACCATGGCATCAAGAAATACACATGACACCAGAGGATCCAAGCAGTGAACTATGTTCAGAGGGTTGCTGTTAGGCAAAGCTACATTCCTGTGACGTTACATGTGACAGTTAAGGTGCAGTGTAAGTTAGGTTAAGGTGCAGCGTAAGTTAGGTTAAGGTGCAGCGTAAGTTAGGTTAAGGTGCAGCGTAAGTTAGGTTAAGGTGCAGCGTAAGTTAGGTTAAGGTGCAGCGTAACTTGGGTTAAGGTGCAGCGTAACTTGGGTTAAGGTGCAGCGTAACTTGGGTTAAGGTGCAGCGTAACTTGGGTTAAGGTGCAGCGTAACTTGGGTTAAGGTGCAGCGTAACTTGGGTTAAGGTGCAGCGTAACTTGGGTTAAGGTGCAGCGTAACTTGGGTTAAGGTGCAGCGTAACTTGGGTTAAGGTGCAGCGTAACTTGGGTTAAGGTGCAGCGTAACTTGGGTTAAGGTGCAGCGTAACTTGGGTTAAGGTGCAGCGTAACTTGGGTTAAGGTGCAGCGTAACTTGGGTTAAGGTGCAGCGTAACTTGGGTTAAGGTGCAGCGTAACTTGGGTTAAGGTGCAGCGTAACTTGGGTTAAGGTGCAGCGTAACTTGGGTTAAGGTGCAGCGTAACTTGGGTTAAGGTGCAGCGTAACTTGGGTTAAGGTGCAGCGTAACTTGGGTTAAGGTGCAGCGTAACTTGGGTTAAGGTGCAGCGTAACTTGGGTTAAGGTGCAGCGTAACTTGGGTTAAGGTGCAGCGTAACTTGGGTTAAGGTGCAGCGTAACTTGGGTTAAGGTGCAGCGTAACTTGGGTTAAGGTGCAGCGTAACTTAGGTTAAGGTGCAGCGTAACTTAGGTTAAGGTGCCAACGTGGGTTAGGTTAAGGGGCCAACGTGGGTTAGGTTAAGGGCCAACGTGGGTTAGGTTAAGGGCCAACGTGGGTTAGGTTAAGGGCCAACGTGGGTTAGGTTAAGGGCCAACGTGGGTTAGGTTAAGGGCCAACGTGGGTTAGGTTAAGGGCCAACGTGGGTTAGGTTAAGGGCCAACGTGGGTTAGGTTAAGGGCCAACGTGGGTTAGGTTAAGGGCCAACGTGGGTTAGGTTAAGGGCCAACGTGGGTTAGGTTAAGGGCCAACGTGGGTTAGGTTAAGGGCCAACGTGGGTTAGGTTAAGGGCCAACGTGGGTTAGGTTAAGGGCCAACGTGGGTTAGGTTAAGGGCCAACGTGGGTTAGGTTAAGGGCCAACGTGGGTTAGGTTAAGGGCCAACGTGGGTTAGGTTAAGGGCCAACGTGGGTTAGGTTAAGGGCCAACGTGGGTTAGGTTAAGGGCCAACGTGGGTTAGGTTAAGGGCCAACGTGGGTTAGGTTAAGGGCCAACGTGGGTTAGGTTAAGGGCCAACGTGGGTTAGGTTAAGGGCCAACGTGGGTTAGGTTGCCAGAGATGTGTCAAATCAGGATGTACGTTTGGCTGGTGTCAGGTGGTGGGTTGGTTCGATGCCTTTATAAGGAGTGTGGCCAAAGGGTATTTTATTACTTGTACCTTTTGTGTTGTGGCGTGGCGTTGCGTCCTGTGTTGATACTGGGTGGACCACTGTGGGTGTTGCTGGCTGATTTGAGCTGCGTTGTTTGCGGGTGGTGTGAGACATTCTGTCTTATTAGTGGACGTGACGTTCCTCTTGTCGTTCTTTGGATAGTGTCCTGTGGCAGCGAGGATAAAATGGATGTTGTTGAACGATAGTGCTTTGGTGCTTTCGCTTTGTTACACACAGAGTGGACTGTGAGATAGGGTGACTGGGTCGAGTGCGGTTCACACTGTCCTCCCCAGTTTACAGTATGTATCATCTATGTATGTGGTCCTGCATCATTTACTAAGCAGGGACGTCAGACGACTGAAATATTAGTTATGTACTGATGTAAAGCAGAATGCTTACCTTCCACCAGTGGGCGAGTATCGACTCTGCCCCAGCGTTGCCACCGCAGGAAGCGGTGTCGGAAACACTACCCGCACACCGTCACCACTGTGCGGGGGGACGGACCCTCTATATCCTCAGCGGCGCACTCTTTGCCACCGGGCGTCACGTCTCGCGGCCCGCCGTCCAGAGCATGTATTGGGACAGCGGGACTTTGGCTTTTGGGAGATAACTCTTCATGAAGTGGAAGATATAGGGGTGGACTGCAATGTACGATTGCGGGAAAAGTCCGCCGTACATCCGCTCGAGTTGCGAGTCGGGCGGTGGGGGTGGCGCATTCACAGGTGCGGCTGGAGTGACCGTCGGTCCACCACTTTTGACTCGATTTGCGTCACCTGCCGTGAAGAGGGGGTGCAGCAGGCGTTTTACTCTGGGTCGTCAAGCGGGCGCTGTAGGCGACATCGACATCATAGTCCGCCGGCCGTCTCAT
>NW_026062965.1:15000-17500 GCF_023897955.1 Schistocerca gregaria | reverse complement strand
TGAGACATGCATGGCTTAATCTTTGAGACAAGCATATGACTACTGGCAGGATCAACCAGGGAGCTGCGTCAACGAGAGCTGAGCAGCCGGCCGCCCGGGAGTGTGTCCCGAGGGCCCGCGCGAACACGCAAGCGTCCGCTCAATTATTCTGCAAACAGGAGGAGGCTGAGCTCCCCTGCACGATACACCTCGAAACCCTCTCAGGTCCCGGCGGCGCGCAGCGCCGTCCTAAGTACTTGGTCGGGTTCGAGAGAGGCGCAATCGCCCGGAGATGGGCGAGTAGACGCTTTCAGTGCGAACACCCGTGCTCCCAACTGAGCTTGCCGCTGCCGACAGAGGCCCGGGAGCGTGCTGTCGTGGCATTGCCGGCGGGAAACAACACGCGCCACCTACGGTGACCGGCAGCTCCAACGCCAGCGCCACAGAAGGGCAAAGCCCCACTTGGGTGCAGAAGCGAACTCTCCCAGCACAGCGCACGCGCCAACACGTCCGCAGAGCTGCGATACAAACCACCTGCGAGAACCGCTGGGGGCGACCGAGCAGCAGACGGCGTCGCGACGCCGAGTGCCGGGCGGCGGCGCATCCTCAACGCACACAGTCCGCAATCGGACCAGCACACTGCAGATGTCCACCGCGCTTCGCACCGGGCTCGGCAGAACCCACTTTGGCCGCCTGGCGCCGCGCGCAGGGTGCGCCGGCGCATAGCTGGGACGCCAGCCGGGCCCGTCGGCCGGCGCTCCTGCCACTGGGCGCCCCCCACCAGCCGGCTGTAGTGCGTGCGCTCACGCAGCGCGCGGCCAGCACGCCGGGCGGCCCCCCCTCACCGGCCGGGGACTGTCCCGCCAAGCCACAGCCTCGTATCGCTTCATACCCACATGGCCAACTCAGGTTCGGGGGCATGGCGGGTACCGCCGAAACAACCGGTTCATAGATGTACCGATCGTCGCTATCACCGATGCACCTGCAGCGCGAACAACCGCTCAACAACTGATTTCCAGTTCATTTGCGGATCTTTGGCAGCAAACGTATACGTCAATCTACATTTGCGAAATCTACGATTCTGGCATGCCTGCATGTTATGTGTCACGACACGCTACATCAGCCCACATACACACTGCGGCATGTACACGAGAGAACACGTGGAAGATGGTCCGCGCACGTGTGCAATGTCCCTTGCGCGGTCGACTGTCAACCGGCCTCTGTAGCATGTCGCAGATGTGGAACGCGGTCCACCGTGCTATCATGTTGTGTGGGGCAATACGATTAAATAGGAAAACCCTCGTCGCTACATCAACAGACGGCTCACGCTGATTCCCGGCAGAGGGAGGAGGGGGGGGGGGGGGGGGCCAACATGCAATACTTTCGTCCGTACCTACCTACCACATGTCTGTACGGCGTACAACAGTGCAATCTCGCTGTAATGGGGAGACGAGACAAGTAGCATCGTGCACAACATATGGCCCTTATGATTCGCCATTGTAGGGCGCAGCCGGTGTACGGTCAAGCATGTGCCACATTATGTCACTCAGTACGTAACGACGGATGATCAGTGTGGGTTACGCGTACATCAGCGGACAGTCCACACAGGCCGTACCACAACGTACACTGACTGCATCGACAACCGAATGCAACTGAACAGCTGCAAGGCTCATTTCACAAACAAACGCCTGACCGACCAGCTTGGAAGGGCAGGAGGGGAGGGCGATATTCGTTCTGTAGCGGTACACCCTTCCAGTGGTTAGCGGGACTGTGTAGAAAGTACGCAACACTCGAAAGACCTTTATGTGAGGGTACGCACCATGGCATCAAGAAATACACATGACACCAGAGGATCCAAGCAGTGAACTATGTTCAGAGGGTTGCTGTTAGGCAAAGCTACATTCCTGTGACGTTACATGTGACAGTTAAGGTGCAGTGTAAGTTAGGTTAAGGTCAGCGTAAGTTAGGTTAAGGTGCAGCGTAAGTTAGGTTAAGGTGCAGCGTAAGTTAGGTTAAGGTGCAGCGTAAGTTGGGTTAAGGTGCAGCGTAACTTGGGTTAAGGTGCAGCGTAACTTGGGTTAAGGTGCAGCGTAACTTGGGTTAAGGTGCAGCGTAACTTGGGTTAAGGTGCAGCGTAACTTGGGTTAAGGTGCAGCGTAACTTGGGTTAAGGTGCAGCGTAACTTGGGTTAAGGTGCAGCGTAACTTGGGTTAAGGTGCAGCGTAACTTGGGTTAAGGTGCAGCGTAACTTGGGTTAAGGTGCAGCGTAACTTGGGTTAAGGTGCAGCGTAACTTGGGTTAAGGTGCAGCGTAACTTGGGTTAAGGTGCAGCGTAACTTGGGTTAAGGTGCAGCGTAACTTGGGTTAAGGTGCAGCGTAACTTGGGTTAAGGTGCAGCGTAACTTGGGTTAAGGTGCAGCGTAACTTGGGTTAAGGTGCAGCGTAACTTGGGTTAAGGTGCAGCGTAACTTGGGTTAAGGTGCAGCGTAACTTGGGTTAAGGTGCAGCGTAACTTGGGTTA
>NW_026062965.1:2500-7500 GCF_023897955.1 Schistocerca gregaria | reverse complement strand
TCATGGGGAACAATTGCAAGCCCCAATCCCTAGCACGAAGGAGGTTCAGCGGGTTACCCCGACCTTTCGGCCTAGGAAGACACGCTGATTCCTTCAGTGTAGCGCGCGTGCGGCCCAGAACATCTAAGGGCATCACAGACCTGTTATTGCTCAATCTCGTGCGGCTAGAAGCCGCCTGTCCCTCTAAGAAGAAAAGTAATCGCTGACAGCACGAAGGATGTCACGCGACTAGTTAGCAGGCTAGAGTCTCGTTCGTTATCGGAATTAACCAGACAAATCGCTCCACCAACTAAGAACGGCCATGCACCACCACCCACCGAATCAAGAAAGAGCTATCAATCTGTCAATCCTTCCGGTGTCCGGGCCTGGTGAGGTTTCCCGTGTTGAGTCAAATTAAGCCGCAGGCTCCACTCCTGGTGGTGCCCTTCCGTCAATTCCTTTAAGTTTCAGCTTTGCAACCATACTTCCCCCGGAACCCAAAAGCTTTGGTTTCCCGGAGGCTGCCCGCCGAGTCATCGGAGGAACTGCGGCGGATCGCTGGCTGGCATCGTTTATGGTTAGAACTAGGGCGGTATCTGATCGCCTTCGAACCTCTAACTTTCGTTCTTGATTAATGAAAACATACTTGGCAAATGCTTTCGCTTCTGTTCGTCTTGCGACGATCCAAGAATTTCACCTCTAACGTCGCAATACGAATGCCCCCGCCTGTCCCTATTAATCATTACCTCGGGTTCCGAAAACCAACAAAATAGAACCGAGGTCCTATTCCATTATTCCATGCACACAGTATTCAGGCGGGCTTGCCTGCTTTAAGCACTCTAATTTGTTCAAAGTAAACGTGCCGGCCCACCGAGACACTCAACTAAGAGCACCCTGGTAGGATTTCAACGGGGTCCGCCTCGGGACGCGCAAGCACGCCTTCGGCTCGCCCCACCGGCAGGACGTCCCACGATACATGCCAGTTAAACACCGACGGGCGGTGAACCAACAGCGTGGGACACAAATCCAACTACGAGCTTTTTAACCGCAACAACTTTAATATACGCTATTGGAGCTGGAATTACCGCGGCTGCTGGCACCAGACTTGCCCTCCAATAGATACTCGTTAAAGGATTTAAAGTGTACTCATTCCGATTACGGGGCCTCGGATGAGTCCCGTATCGTTATTTTTCGTCACTACCTCCCCGTGCCGGGAGTGGGTAATTTGCGCGCCTGCTGCCTTCCTTGGATGTGGTAGCCGTTTCTCAGGCTCCCTCTCCGGAATCGAACCCTGATTCCCCGTTACCCGTTACAACCATGGTAGGCGCAGAACCTACCATCGACAGTTGATAAGGCAGACATTTGAAAGATGCGTCGCCGGTACGAGGACCGTGCGATCAGCCCAAAGTTATTCAGAGTCACCAAGGCAAACGGACCAGACGAGCCAATCCGATTGGTTTTGATCTAATAAAAGCGTCCCTTCCATCTCTGGTCGGGACTCTGTTTGCATGTATTAGCTCTAGAATTACCACAGTTATCCAAGTAACGTGGGTACGATCTAAGGAACCATAACTGATTTAATGAGCCATTCGCGGTTTCACCTTAATGCGGCTTGTACTGAGACATGCATGGCTTAATCTTTGAGACAAGCATATGACTACTGGCAGGATCAACCAGGGAGCTGCGTCAACGAGAGCTGAGCAGCCGGCCGCCCGGGAGTGTGTCCCGAGGGCCCGCGCGAACACGCAAGCGTCCGCTCAATTATTCTGCAAACAGGAGGAGGCTGAGCTCCCCTGCACGATACACCTCGAAACCCTCTCAGGTCCCGGCGGCGCGCAGCGCCGTCCTAAGTACTTGGTCGGGTTCGAGAGAGGCGCAATCGCCCGGAGATGGGCGAGTAGACGCTTTCAGTGCGAACACCCGTGCTCCCAACTGAGCTTGCCGCTGCCGACAGAGGCCCGGGAGCGTGCTGTCGTGGCATTGCCGGCGGGAAACACACACGCGCCACCTACGGTGACCGGCAGCTCCAACGCCAGCGCCACAGAAGGGCAAAGCCCCACTTGGGTGCAGAAGCGAACTCTCCCAGCACAGCGCACGCGCCAACACGTCCGCAGAGCTGCGATACAAACCACCTGCGAGAACCGCTGGGGGCGACCGAGCAGCAGACGGCGTCGCGACGCCGAGTGCCGGGCGGCGGCGCATCCTCAACGCACACAGTCCGCAATCGGACCAGCACACTGCAGATGTCCACCGCGCTTCGCACCGGGCTCGGCAGAACCCACTTTGGCCGCCTGGCGCCGGCGCCAGGGTGCGCCCGGCGCATAGCTGGGACGCCAGCCGGGCCCGTCGGCCGGCGCTCCTGCCACTGGGCGCCCCCCCACCAGCCGGCTGTAGTGCGTGCGCTCACGCAGCGCGCGGCCAGCACGCCGGGCGGCCCCCCCTCACCGGCCGGGGGACTGTCCCGCCAAGCCACAGCCTCGTATCGCTTCATACCCACATGGCCAACTCAGGTTCGGGGGCATGGCGGGTACCGCCGAAACAACCGGTTCATAGATGTACCGATCGTCGCTATCACCGATGCACCTGCAGCGCGAACAACCGCTCAACAACTGATTTCCCAGTTCATTTGCGGATCTTTGGCAGCAAACGTATACGTCAATCTACATTTGCGAAATCTACGATTCTGGCATGCCTGCATGTTATGTGTCACGACACGCTACATCAGCCCACATACACACTGCGGCATGTACACGAGAGAACACGTGGAAGATGGTCCGCGCACGTGTGCAATGTCCCTTGCGCGGTCGACTGTCAACCGGCCTCTGTAGCATGTCGCAGATGTGGAACGCGGTCCACCGTGCTATCATGTTGTGTGGGGCAATACGATTAAATAGGAAAACCCTCGTCGCTACATCAACAGACGGCTCACGCTGATTCCCGGCAGAGGGAGGAGGGGAGGGGGGGGGGCCAACATGCAATACTTTCGTCCGTACCTACCTACCACATGTCTGTACGGCGTACAACAGTGCAATCTCGCTGTAATGGGAGACGAGACAAGTAGCATCGTGCACAACATATGGCCCTTATGATTCGCCATTGTAGGGCGCAGCCGGTGTACGGTCAAGCATGTGCCACATTATGTCACTCAGTACGTAACGACGGATGATCAGTGTGGGTTACGCGTACATCAGCGGACAGTCCACACAGGCCGTACCACAACGTACACTGACTGCATCGACAACCGAATGCAACTGAACAGCTGCAAGGCTCATTTCACAAACAAACGCCTGACCGACCAGCTTGGAAGGGCAGGAGGGGAGGGCGATATTCGTTCTGTAGCGGTACACACCCTTCCAGTGGTTAGCGGGACTGTGTAGAAAGTACGCAACACTCGAAAGACCTTTATGTGAGGGGTACGCACCATGGCATCAAGAAATACACATGACACCAGAGGATCCAAGCAGTGAACTATGTTCAGAGGGTTGCTGTTAGGCAAAGCTACATTCCTGTGACGTTACATGTGACAGTTAAGGTGCAGTGTAAGTTAGGTTAAGGTGCAGCGTAAGTTAGGTTAAGGTGCAGCGTAAGTTAGGTTAAGGTGCAGCGTAACTTAGGTTAAGGTGCAGCGTAACTTAGGTTAAGGTGCAGCGTAACTTAGGTTAAGGTGCAGCGTAACTTAGGTTAAGGTGCAGCGTAAGTTAGGTTAAGGTGCAGCGTAACTTAGGTTAAGGTGCAGCGTAAGTTAGGTTAAGGTGCAGCGTAAGTTAGGTTAAGGTGCAGCGTAAACTTGGGTTAAGGTGCAGCGTAACTTGGGTTAAGGTGCAGCGTAACTTGGGTTAAGGTGCAGCGTAACTTGGGTTAAGGTGCAGCGTAACTTGGGTTAAGGTGCAGCGTAACTTGGGTTAAGGTGCAGCGTAACTTGGGTTAAGGTGCAGCGTAACTTGGGTTAAGGTGCAGCGTAACTTGGGTTAAGGTGCAGCGTAACTTGGGTTAAGGTGCAGCGTAACTTGGGTTAAGGTGCAGCGTAACTTGGGTTAAGGTGCAGCGTAACTTGGGTTAAGGTGCAGCGTAACTTGGGTTAAGGTGCAGCGTAACTTGGGTTAAGGTGCAGCGTAACTTGGGTTAAGGTGCAGCGTAACTTGGGTTAAGGTGCAGCGTAACTTGGGTTAAGGTGCAGCGTAACTTGGGTTAAGGTGCAGCGTAACTTGGGTTAAGGTGCAGCGTAACTTGGGTTAAGGTGCAGCGTAACTTGGGTTAAGGTGCAGCGTAACTTGGGTTAAGGTGCAGCGTAAACTTGGGTTAAGGTGCAGCGTAACTTGGGTTAAGGTGCAGCGTAACTTGGGTTAAGGTGCAGCGTAACTTGGGTTAAGAGCAGCGTAACTTGGGTTAAGGTGCAGCGTAACTTGGGTTAAGGTGCAGCGTAACTTGGGTTAAGGTGCAGCGTAACTTGGGTTAAGGTGCAGCGTAACTTAGGTTAAGGCTGCAGCGTAACTTAGGTTAAGGGGCCAACGTGGGTTAGGTTAAGGGGCCAACGTGGGTTAGGTTAAGGGCCAACGTGGGTTAGGTTAAGGGCCAACGTGGGTTAGGTTAAGGGCCAACGTGGGTTAGGTTAAGGGCCAACGTGGGTTAGGTTAAGGGCCAACGTGGGTTAGGTTAAGGGCCAACGTGGGTTAGGTTAAGGGCCAACGTGGGTTAGGTTAAGGGCCAACGTGGGTTAGGTTAAGGGCCAACGTGGGTTAGGTTAAGGGCCAACGTGGGTTAGGTTAAGGGCCAACGTGGGTTAGGTTAAGGGCCAACGTGGGTTAGGTTAAGGGCCAACGTGGGTTAGGTTAAGGGCCAACGTGGGTTAGGTTAAGGGCCAACGTGGGTTAGGTTAAGGGCCAACGTGGGTTAGGTTAAGGGCCAACGTGGGTTAGGTTAAGGGCCAACGTGGGTTAGGTTAAGGGCCAACGTGGGTTAGGTTAAGGGCCAACGTGGGTTAGGTTGCCAGAGATGTGTCAAATCAGGATGTACGTTTGGCT
>NW_026062964.1:25000-32948 GCF_023897955.1 Schistocerca gregaria | reverse complement strand
ACGCTACCGAGAATGTACCGGTATGCGAACCGCCAGGCGACGGGCGCGCATCGCACGTTTAAGGAGACGCGGCCGGCCACACAGGCGACCACGACACTCCCACGTCTCCGAAGCGGGACAAACGCCGCGCGCTTCAGTATACGTAGCCGACCCTCAGCCAGACGTGGCCCGGGAACGGAATCCATGGACCGCAATGTGCGTTCGAAACGTCGATGTTCATGTGTCCTGCAGTTCACATGTCGACGCGCAATTTGCTGCGTTCTTCATCGACCCACGAGCCGAGTGATCCACCGTCCTGGGTGATCTTTTCCTTTTCAGTCTCCCACTGTCTCTTTCAAGACAGTAGCATTTGCGGGACTGAGGCGTCTGACGGCCCCTGTTCCACTATTTTTTTTGTGTCCAACGGCCTCACAGCCGATGGGCGTCGTACGGCTCCACACCGGAGCGGACAGGCACTCGGGCGAACGTCATTCAAAACCGGCGCCAGGCGCCAGGTACCGCAGGCCAGCCGCTCCAGAGCTTCAGCGCTCGTACCACACAACAACAACAACACTTCCGCTAGTTTTGAGAGGCACGCGTGGTTCCGCACGCGGCGCACGGCCACTGCCGTACAGGTAGCGTGTTGCGCGACACGACACGCACATCGAAAGACATGCAGTCTAGTCGGTAATGATCCTTCCGCAGGTTCACCTACGGAAACCTTGTTACGACTTTTACTTCCTCTAAATGATCAAGTTTGGTCATCTTTCCGGTAGCATCGGCAACGACAGAGTCGATGCCGCGTACCAGTCCGAAGACCTCACTAAATCATTCAATCGGTAGTAGCGACGGGCGGTGTGTACAAAGGGCAGGGACGTAATCAACGCGAGCTTATGACTCGCGCTTACTGGGAATTCCTCGTTCATGGGGAACAATTGCAAGCCCCAATCCCTAGCACGAAGGAGGTTCAGCGGGTTACCCCGACCTTTCGGCCTAGGAAGACACGCTGATTCCTTCAGTGTAGCGCGCGTGCGGCCCAGAACATCTAAGGGCATCACAGACCTGTTATTGCTCAATCTCGTGCGGCTAGAAGCCGCCTGTCCCTCTAAGAAGAAAAGTAATCGCTGACAGCACGAAGGATGTCACGCGACTAGTTAGCAGGCTAGAGTCTCGTTCGTTATCGGAATTAACCAGACAAATCGCTCCACCAACTAAGAACGGCCATGCACCACCACCCACCGAATCAAGAAAGAGCTATCAATCTGTCAATCCTTCCGGTGTCCGGGCCTGGTGAGGTTTCCCGTGTTGAGTCAAATTAAGCCGCAGGCTCCACTCCTGGTGGTGCCCTTCCGTCAATTCCTTTAAGTTTCAGCTTTGCAACCATACTTCCCCCGGAACCCAAAAGCTTTGGTTTCCCGGAGGCTGCCCGCCGAGTCATCGGAGGAACTGCGGCGGATCGCTGGCTGGCATCGTTTATGGTTAGAACTAGGGCGGTATCTGATCGCCTTCGAACCTCTAACTTTCGTTCTTGATTAATGAAAACATACTTGGCAAATGCTTTCGCTTCTGTTCGTCTTGCGACGATCCAAGAATTTCACCTCTAACGTCGCAATACGAATGCCCCCGCCTGTCCCTATTAATCATTACCTCGGGTTCCGAAAACCAACAAAATAGAACCGAGGTCCTATTCCATTATTCCATGCACACAGTATTCAGGCGGGCTTGCCTGCTTTAAGCACTCTAATTTGTTCAAAGTAAACGTGCCGGCCCACCGAGACACTCAACAAAGAGCACCCTGGTAGGATTTAAACGGGGTCCGCCTCGGGACGCGAAAGCACCCCTTCGGCTCGCCCCACCGGCAGGACGTCCCACGATACATGCCAGTTAAACACCGACGGGCGGTGAACCAACAGCGTGGGACACAAATCCAACTACGAGCTTTTTAACCGCAACAACTTTAATATACGCTATTGGAGCTGGAATTACCGCGGCTGCTGGCACCAGACTTGCCCTCCAATAGATACTCGTTAAAGGATTTAAAGTGTACTCATTCCGATTACGGGGCCTCGGATGAGTCCCGTATCGTTATTTTTCGTCACTACCTCCCCGTGCCGGGAGTGGGTAATTTGCGCGCCTGCTGCCTTCCTTGGATGTGGTAGCCGTTTCTCAGGCTCCCTCTCCGGAATCGAACCCTGATTCCCCGTTACCCGTTACAACCATGGTAGGCGCAGAACCTACCATCGACAGTTGATAAGGCAGACATTTGAAAGATGCGTCGCCGGTACGAGGACCGTGCGATCAGCCCAAAGTTATTCAGAGTCACCAAGGCAAACGGACCAGACAAGCCAATCCGATTGGTTTTGATCTAATAAAAGCGTCCCTTCCATCTCTGGTCGGGACTCTGTTTGCATGTATTAGCTCTAGAATTACCACAGTTATCCAAGTAACGTGGGTACGATCTAAGGAACCATAACTGATTTAATGAGCCATTCGCGGTTTCACCTTAATGCGGCTTGTACTGAGACATGCATGGCTTAATCTTTGAGACAAGCATATGACTACTGGCAGGATCAACCAGGGAGCTGCGTCAACTAGAGCTGAGCAGCCGGCCGCCCGGGAGTGTGTCCCGGGGGCCCGCGCGAACACGCAAGCGTCCGCTCAATTATTCTGCAAACAGGAGGAGGCCGAGCTCCCCTGCACGATACACCTCGAAACCCTCTCAGGTCCCGGCGGCGCGCAGCGCCGTCCTAGGTACTTGGTCGGTTTCGAGAGAGGCGCAATCGCCCGGAGTTAGGCGAGTAGACGGTTTTAGTGCGAACACCCTTGCTCCCAACTGAGCTTGCCGCTGCCGACAGAGGCCCGGGAGCGTGCTGTCGTGGCATTGCCGGCGGGAGACAACACGCGCCACCTATGGTGACCGGCAGCTCCAACGCCAGCGCCACACAAGGGCAAAGCCCCACTTGGGTGCAGAAGCGAACTCTCCCAGCACAGCGCACGCGCCAACACGTCCGCACAACTGCGATACAAACCACCTGCGAGAACCGCTGGGGCGACCGAGCAGCAGACGGCGTCGCGGCGCCGAGTGCCAGGCGGCGGCGCATCCTCAACGCACACAGTCCTCAATCAGACCAGCACACTGCAGATGTCCACCGCGCTTCGCACCGGGCTCGGCTGAACCAACTTTGGCCGCCAGGCGCCGCGTGCAGGGTGCGCCGCAGCGTAGCTGCGCCGCCTGCCGGGCCCGTCGGCTGGCGCTCCTGCCACTCGGCGCCCCCCACCAGCCGCCTGTTGCGCGTGCGCCCACGCAGCGCGCGGCCAACACGCCGGGCGGCCCCCCTTCACCGGCCGGGAACAGTCCCACCAAGCCACCGCCGCGTATCGCTTCATACCCACATGGGCCTAGTCACGCGTGTGGATGTGGCGGGTACCGCTGAAACAACCGGTTAATAGCTGTACCGATCGTCGCCATCACAGATTCACCTCCAGCGTGAACAACCGCTCAACAACGGATTTCCAGTTCATTTGCGTATCTTGGGCAGTAAACGTAGATGTCCACCTACATTTGCGAATTCAACAATTCTTGCATGCCAGGATGTCATGTGTCACGACACGCTACATCAGACCACATACACACTGCGACATGTGCAGAAGAGAACACGTGGAAGGTGGCCCGCGCACGTATGCGATGTACCTTCCGCGATCCACTGTCAACCGGCATCTGCGGCATGTCCCAGATATGGAACGCGGTCCACCAGGGTAGCACTTTGTGTGAGGCAATACGACAAAGTCGGAATACACGCGTCACTACATCAGACGGCTCACGCTGACCTGACCTGACCTGACTCACCGCACCACCACCCCCAGCGACCCAGGGTGACATACAATGCGTTCGTACGTTCCTCCCACACGCCTCTACGGCGTACCACAGTGCAACCTAGCTGTTATTGGGAGACGAGACAAGTAGCATCAAGCACAACATATGGAAATTGAGATTCGACACCGTTGGGCACAGCCAGCGTACGGTCACACGTATCACACTACTTCACTCTGTACGTAACGACCGATGATCGGTACAGCGTGTGGGTTACGCGTACGACATCAGCGGACAATGGACACAGACCATACCACGACGTACACTGAGGGCGTCGACATCTGAATGCAACTGAACAGCTGCGAGGCTCATTTAACACTCAAACGCCAGACCGACCAGCTTGAGAGGACAGAGACACAAAGAGGGGGACAGAGGGGGACAGAGGGGGGGGAGGGGGGGGGTCGGCGATATAGTCCTATTGCAGTACAATTGACAGTGGATAGCAGGAATATGTGGAAAGTAAGCAACACTCGCAAGACATCTACATGAGGATAACAACGACACCAGAGATTCCGAGCAGTGAACTATGTTAGGCAAAGGGACAACGTGGGTTAGGTTAAGGGACAACGTGGGTTAGGTTAAGGGACAACGTGGGTTAGGTTAAGGGACAACGTGGGTTAGGTTAAGGGACAACGTGGGTTAGGTTAAGGGACAACGTGGGTTAGGTTAAGGGACAACGTGGGTTAGGTTAAGGGACAACGTGGGTTAGGTTAAGGGACAACGTGGGTTAGGTTAAGGGACAACGTGGGTTAGGTTAAGGGACAACGTGGGTTAGGTTAAGGGACAACGTGGGTTAGGTTAAGGGACAACGTGGGTTAGGTTAAGGGACAACGTGGGTTAGGTTAAGGGACAACGTGGGTTAGGTTAAGGGACAACGTGGGTTAGGTTAAGGGACAACGTGGGTTAGGTTAAGGGACAACGTGGGTTAGGTTAAGGGACAACGTGGGTTAGGTTAAGGGACAACGTGGGTTAGGTTAAGGGACAACGTGGGTTAGGTTAAGGGACAACGTGGGTTAGGTTAAGGGACAACGTCGGTTAGGTTAAGGGACAACGTCGGTTAGGTTAAGGGACAACGTCGGTTAGGTTAAGGGACAACGTCGGTTAGGTTAAGGGACAACGTCGGTTAGGTTAAGGGACAACGTGGGTTAGGTTAAGGGACAACGTGGGTTAGGTTAAGGGACAACGTGGGTTAGGTTAAGGGACAACGTGGGTTAGGTTAAGGGACAACGTGGGTTAGGTTAAGGGACAACGTGGGTTAGGTTAAGGGACAACGTGGGTTAGGTTAAGGGACAACTTGAGTTAGGTTAAGGGACAACTTGAGTTAGGTTAAGGGACAACTTGAGTTAGGTTAAGGGACAACTTGAGTTAGGTTAAGGGACAACTTGAGTTAGGTTAAGGGACAAATTGAGTTAGGTTAAGGGACAAATTGAGTTAGGTTAAGGGACAACTTGAGTTAGGTTAAGGGACAAATTGAGTTAGGTTAAGGGACAAATTGAGTTAGGTTAAGGGACAAATTGAGTTAGGTTAAGGGACAAATTGAGTTAGGTTAAGGGACAACTTGAGTTAGGTTAAGGGACAAATTGAGTTAGGTTAAGGGACAAATTGAGTTAGGTTAAGGGACAACTTGAGTTAGGTTAAGGGACAACTTGAGTTAGGTTAAGGGACAACTTGAGTTAGGTTAAGGGACAACTTGAGTTAGGTTAAGGGACAACTTGAGTTAGGTTAAGGGACAACTTGAGTTAGGTTAAGGGACAACTTGAGTTAGGTTAAGGGACAACTTGAGTTAGGTTAAGGGACAACTTGAGTTAGGTTAAGGGACAACTTGAGTTAGGTTAAGGGACAACTTGAGTTAGGTTAAGGGACAACTTGAGTTAGGTTAAGGGACAACTTGAGTTAGGTTAAGGGACAACTTGAGTTAGGTTAAGGGACAACTTGAGTTAGGTTAAGGGACAACTTGAGTTAGGTTAAGGGACAACTTGAGTTAGGTTAAGGGACAACTTGAGTTAGGTTAAGGGACAAATTGAGTTAGGTTAAGGGACAAATTGAGTTAGGTTAAGGGACAACTTGAGTTAGGTTAAGGGACAACTTGAGTTAGGTTAAGGGACAAATTGAGTTAGGTTAAGGGACAACTTGAGTTAGGTTAAGGGACAACTTGAGTTAGGTTAAGGGACAACTTGAGTTAGGTTAAGGGACAACTTGAGTTAGGTTAAGGGACAACTTGAGTTAGGTTAAGGGACAACTTGAGTTAGGTTAAGGGACAACTTGAGTTAGGTTAAGGGACAACTTGAGTTAGGTTAAGGGACAACTTGAGTTAGGTTAAGGGACAACTTGAGTTAGGTTAAGGGACAACTTGAGTTAGGTTAAGGGACAAATTGAGTTAGGTTAAGGGACAAATTGAGTTAGGTTAAGGGACAAATTGAGTTAGGTTAAGGGACAAATTGAGTTAGGTTAAGGGACAACTTGAGTTAGGTTAAGGGACAACGTGGGTTAGGTTAAGGGACAAATTGAGTTAGGTTAAGGGACAACTTGAGTTAGGTTAAGGGACAACTTGAGTTAGGTTAAGGGACAACTTGAGTTAGGTTAAGGGACAACTTGAGTTAGGTTAAGGGACAACTTGAGTTAGGTTAAGGGACAACTTGAGTTAGGTTAAGGGACAACTTGAGTTAGGTTAAGGGACAACTTGAGTTAGGTTAAGGGACAACTTGAGTTAGGTTAAGGGACAACTTGAGTTAGGTTAAGGGACAACTTGAGTTAGGTTAAGGGACAACTTGAGTTAGGTTAAGGGACAACTTGAGTTAGGTTAAGGGACAACTTGAGTTAGGTTAAGGGACAACTTGAGTTAGGTTAAGGGACAACTTGAGTTAGGTTAAGGGACAACTTGAGTTAGGTTAAGGGACAAATTGAGTTAGGTTAAGGGACAAATTGAGTTAGGTTAAGGGACAAATTGAGTTAGGTTAAGGGACAAATTGAGTTAGGTTAAGGGACAAATTGAGTTAGGTTAAGGGACAAATTGAGTTAGGTTAAGGGACAACTTGAGTTAGGTTAAGGGACAAATTGAGTTAGGTTAAGGGACAAATTGAGTTAGGTTAAGGGACAAATTGAGTTAGGTTAAGGGACAAATTGAGTTAGGTTAAGGGACAAATTGAGTTAGGTTAAGGGACAACTTGAGTTAGGTTAAGGGACAAATTGAGTTAGGTTAAGGGACAAATTGAGTTAGGTTAAGGGACAAATTGAGTTAGGTTAAGGGACAAATTGAGTTAGGTTAAGCGATAATCTGGTACAGCCACAGTTAGGTTAAGCGATAATCTGGTACAGCCACAGTTAGGTTAAGCGATAATCTGGTACAGCCACAGTTAGGTTAAGCGATAATCTGGTACAGCCACAGTTAGGTTAAGCGATAATCTGGTACAGCCACAGTTAGGTTAAGCGATAAACTGGTACAGCCACAGTTAGGTTAAGCGATAAACTGGTACAGCCACAGTTAGGTTAAGCGATAAACTGGTACAGCCACAGTTAGGTTAAGCGATAAACTGGTACAGCCACAGTTAGGTTAAGCGATAAACTGGTACAGCCACAGTTAGGTTAAGCGATAAACTGGTACAGCCACAGTTAGGTTAAGCGATAAACTGGTACAGCCACAGTTAGGTTAAGCGATAAACTGGTACAGCCACAGTTAGGTTAAGCGATAAACTGGTACAGCCACAGTTAGGTTAAGCGATAAACTGGTACAGCCACAGTTAGGTTAAGCGATAAACTGGTACAGCCACAGTTAGGTTAAGCGATAAACTGGTACAGCCACAGTTAGGTTAAGCGATAAACTGGTACAGCCACAGTTAGGTTAAGCGATAAACTGGTACAGCCACAGTTAGGTTAAGCGATAAACTGGTACAGCCACAGTTAGGTTAAGCGATAAACTGGTACAGCCACAGTTAGGTTAAGCGATAAACTGGTACAGCCACAGTTAGGTTAAGCGATAAACTGGTACAGCCACAGTTAGGTTAAGCGATAAAGTTGGTTAAATTTGGTATTGTGTGGGAAGGGGGCAGAGAGAGAGGGGGGGGGGGGGGTGGATAGTGGTGGCAGTACACGGATGCCTGA
>NW_026062964.1:12500-20000 GCF_023897955.1 Schistocerca gregaria | reverse complement strand
TGTCCTCACCCTTTATCAGAATGACCACTTCGGCCAACTTCCACGATTCTGGTACCCGTCCCTGACGTAAGCACTCATTGTAGAGGTTAGTCAGGTAAGGGCAGATCTCCGCGCACAGGGCTTGGAGAACCTCGGCAGCGAGTCCATCATGGCCCGTCGCCTTTTTACGGCGCAATTCAAGAATTGCGGCGGTAACTTCACGTTCAGTGAACGGAGCAACAGGCGTCTCATCGGCATACAGCTCATGGAGTTGTCGCCTCAAATTCCCCTGTTCCTCGTCCTCATCTTCGCTACTATCGTCGGGCAATAAGGTACTCATGAGGAGCTCAGCTGACTCTTGCCAGTCCTTGGTGTGACTGCCATCGATCTTCCTTAGGGTCGACAGGACCGTCGGTGACCGAACTTTTGACACGGCAATCTTGTACGGTGTACCCCAGGGGTCAGCCGCCAGACTGTCACGAACAAAAGACTGCCAACTCTCAGTCCGTACTGTGTGCAGTGCCCGCTTAAACACGGCTTTGGCCCGCCTGTACCGCGCAAGCGTGGCCTCACGAATGTGATCGCCTACGCTGCGCTGGTAATGCCGCCGCGCTCTTCTGCATTCGCGTCGGAGACGCTGCAGCTCAGGGTTCCAAGGTGCCTTAGGCATTTTCCCTGTGTGGGCCAACGGGACTGCGCCTGTTGCTGCTGTCTGTATGGCCGCCGTCAGATCTTCTGCAGCTTTGTCAACGTCCACAACGCGATCCATTGGCCAATTCGGTATCACTAGATTACCTCTTAGTCGATCCCAATTAGCCTTTCGCCAGTTGTACTTGACGGTGCCGTTCACCTGGTCTTCAGGAGGAGGCTCCCCATCATAGGCTACAGTGAATGTGATCAGATTGTGGTCACTTAGTGTCATTCCCCGCCATACCTTCCAGTTCTCCGCACGGAGATGCTCGTGTGCACTCTTCAGTGTCACATCGATATTCGAGGTCGCTCCACGGCGGCCTTCGAAAGTTGGTGGGAAGTTTGGTCGGTTCAGCACTTCTAGTCTGAGCTCGTGAATTGCTTCAGCGAGTCTCTCACCTCGCCTGGCGGCGCGTCGAGCACCAAGAGGCGTGATGTCACTGTGCCATAGGGGTGACATGGCATTTGCGTCCATTGTGCAAATCAGCAAGTCATTGCGGTAGAACCCAACCGCCTCTTTTAACTGGTCGATATACGGTCTTTCTCTGTGCCTGTACTGAAAGTACATATTTAGCACGAAAAAGGTGAAATCGCCAGTATTTATCTCAGCTAACACCATGCATCTGTTGCTTAGGTGCGCCACTTTGACTGCTCTGAAGGAACGATTTAGCACAACAATTGCTGCCATAGGATGCTCTCCCCCAGCCAGGATCTGAGCTGTTGTCGGCATATATCGGATCTTTCCGTCCCTAGAGTAGGGCTCTTGCAGACATAATATGTCTAGAGACTCCTCCTCCGCTCGGCGTCGTACCTCCTGCATCACCGCTTGCGTTCGCGCGCAGTTCAGCTGTCCTATCTTAACCGACATTGGCATTGTGATTTTTCACAGTCCGGTCGGGGACAGGAGAGGTAGCGGCCGGAATGGAGACGGTTGACGAGAGGTCTTGTCTCCCATAGTCTGTCCGCTGGATTTTACGTTGAGTGAGAATCCTGTAGTAGGCACACTCTTTGCCTGGCGTTTCGCATGTGCGATTACGCTTTTTGCACGGGATACAGACCGCTCGGTCCCCCGCTTTTCTACAGTCCTTCCTCATGTGGCCGTTCTCGCCACAGTGCCCACATGTTATTATACTCGGGTCCTGCTTGCAGAACCTTACCGAGTGGTTCACATCCTGGCACCGCGTGCAAACGACTAAGTCCAGGTAGTCGTCAACCGGCATGGACTCAAAGCCCATGTACAGTCGCTTCTGCCTCAGAATCGCGACTCTGAGTCTGGGGCTTACTTCCACCACGAGATGTGATGTTTGTCTGCCCCTTGGCCCAGTCCGGAACTTCGGCTTAAACTCCTGGCGAAACTGTGTTTCGGAAAGTCCTCCAAGGTCGTTTTGCTTTCGAGTTAGCTCAACCACAGCTTCATTCTTCATGACACATGGTACATGATATATGATTATCTGCGGATTGAGCTTTTTCGGCAGTTCGCACTTGAGTGCTTCTGTCAGTTTGTTGTTAGCTAGAAGCTTCTGGCGATCAGTCTCAGACGCCACATCTACGATGAGCGTCGGGCCGTTTGTGGCGACCCGTGAGAACTTCACACCTTCAACCTCAGGCTTGACCAGGGAGGTGAATTTCTTTCTCACTTCTGCGCCAGTTTCATTGCCCTTGGACTTGATGAAGAGCGTTGCCTTCTCAGTCAGGGCTTTGGTTATCATCGCCTGCGTTTTCCGTTCTGGTATGGGTGGAGCGGCGGCAACTTGTGCAAAGGTCTTGGGTGGCGCCGTGGGCACCGCCTTCGTCCTTGCCAGCTCCTCCTCCAAGGCTTCCACCCTTCCGGTGAGGGCCGACTGCGCCATGGCCCAATCAAACAACTTAGCTCTCAGTTGTCTCTTAAAGTCCCCCAGATTTCCCTCCTCGACCAGTTGTCCCGGTTTTAGAGAGTCGTCCACGAGCTTCAGGACGTCCTCGAGCCGCGTCGCGATAAGCTTCACGGTCGCAAGATCGCTTGGGCTTGCCTTGTATCGGGACGTGCCGTCATCGACTGGGCCGCCAGGCTGTTGTCCGGCTACCTGCGCCGAGTCCGGCTGCTTGTTCGGTTTCCGCTTCTTCCGTCGTGTCCGGGACTTGCGTCTCTCGGCACCCGACATTGGTGAAGAGGCGCGGCTACTGCTGGCGCTTTCCCCGACTGGGCCGCTGGGCAGTTGCCCGGCTACCTTCGCCGGTTTCGGCACACTTTTCGCCGTCTCCGGCAGTTGAGACTTCGGCCGTGGGGCCGCCGTCTCTCCCGCCGGGCGAGTCTGGGTGAGCTTGCCGGTGCCGACTGGGCCGCTGGGTCTTTGCCCGGCTACCTGCGCCAGCTTTGGCTCGCTCGCAGCCTTCCCCGCCGGCGGTGTCGTTGGCCGCGAGGCCTTCGTCTCCGCCTTCGGTTCGGACTTCCCCGTTGCGCCTTCCCCGACTGGGCCGCCGGGCTTGCGCCCGGCTACCTGCGCCGGTTTCGGCTTGTCTCCCGCCTTAGGTGCCGCTTTCGGCGCCGGCTGGCGGGGTGGCGGCATCAGATCGGTTACAGCGTCCGCACTCAGCGATCTCTGCCGGAGCAGTTTTCGCAGGTGTTTCTTCTGCTTCCTCACTTTTGCCTTCCGTTCTTTCTCACTGTCACTTTCACTCGCGTCTGCAAGCGTCCGTGCCAGCGTCTCGCTTGCTGCAGTCTTAGCGCTCCGTGCACGAGGTGTACGGAGCTCCAATTCTGGCTCGCTAAGCGCGGGGTCATGGTCTTCTGGCCTATGGGCCTCCGACTGCCCTTGTGTTGGGAGTTCGTCTTGACACGGAGTGTCAGACTCGTCCCCTGAATGGTTGGTGTTGTGACTCCGCGACGGCCCACCAGTTCCGTCGGGACAAGGTTGATTGAGAGAAGCCATGTGGTTCCCACGATCAGCTAGGGATATAAGTGGTCCACCCAGGCGTTGCCCCGCCCACCTGGGTAAGCCTTATACAACAGAGGGTCGGCCGGTCCTCTGAGGTGGCTGACTCACGACTGTTCACAACTCAACAGCCTTGCGCCCCATAGCCGCCAGCTAACGCAGAGGGTGAGGGGTGATTATAGAGATTGTCCTTCTCTTGCCCAGGCGGTTAAGCCAAGACTCCGGTCCGAAACACGCACGACGTTCCACTGCGCGCCTCACAGCGGTCGTTGAAGTACGTGTCTCAGATTACGGACGGCGCTGGTAGCGCTTGCCAGCACCGGGCTCGGGCACCCCGGGTTTGCCAGGCCCGTACGTCGGCTGTATTAGCCTTCGTCCCTGTGGTCGTGGTCTTAGACCACTCAGGAGCATCCTCCTGGGGGCAGCTCCCGGTGACTTCCACGTTGCGAAGGCCGATGCCGGCCTCCAATCCGCAGTTATACACCAAGGAATCCTCCGAGCGAGGCCGGGTCGCCGCCCGCGTTGCATCCTCTGAAAGACAGAGGGCGCTTCGCAGTCAGCGCCCTTCCCCGCGCGTGGACATCGGCCTGCTTCCGCTTTGGCCCTCAAAAGTGAGAGCCTTGGTTTCCGCAGGAACGATGACCGCCCTACTCCCCACTGTGCTTTGTGCGCCAACCGCACACGCCAACCACAACCAACATTACATGTGGCCGGGCGGCGCCGCTAAGTTGTCCGGGCGCGGCCGGCGGAGCCGGGCGCAGCCGGGCCCGCGCCCGCCGCCAGCGTAGCCGCGAGAGCGGGCTGTCAGCCAGAGGCCGACCGCCCGCCCAGCGCCAGCCAGCAGCGCGCGCATCGCCCGGCCGCACCCGGCCCCGCGCAGCGCAGCCGACACGGCAGCGCGCAAGCGCACAGCCCGACCGGCAGCCAAGACCCGCCACTACCCCGGCCAGCCGCGCCGCGCCCGGCTAGCGCCGGGCGTTCACGCGCGAGGCCGGGGCCACAGCAGGACCCGCCGCCAGCGAGCCGCGCGAAGCGCACCGCCGTGCGCACAAGTCCAGCAGTAGCGCGCCAACTCACGTCGACACACTCCGCTGCACGCGCACGCACTACGTACGAGCTTGGATACTAGACTTAAGAGTCCGACACCTACAAGCGCTCGCAGTAGTGGGAGACGCGCACTCGGCCGGAAAGGGTCGATGTTCGATCCAACCGCCTCGTGCAGACGTCTCCTTGTGGGGAGTATACCTCCCGTGGCACTTGTGTCATGGAGCTCAGCATTCCACGGCCGATAAGTCAACCGCGATAACGCCTTGCTCCTGCTGTGGGGAGTGAGTTCCGTAGCGCGCACAGGCAGAGACGGAAACACATCCTCTCAGAGAGCGTGAAATGACTTTAACGCAAAAGCGGCGCCCGCCGCACCCCAGCCAGGGCCAGGGCGCGGCGGGCGCCGCCCCAGCAAAAGCGGCGCCCGCCGCACCCGAGCCGAAGCCAAGACACAGCAGACGCCGCCAGCGCATGGAGCCGCACCACGCCGCAGCCCGGCCAAAGCCGAGGCACAGCAAGCGCCGCCTTAGTAAAAGCGGCGCCCGCCGCACCCCGGCCAAGGGCCGAAGCACAGCAAGCGCCGCTATAACTTGTAAGTGCCATTCGCCAGTGAGCAAGGATACTAGACCGGAGTCCGACACCTTATCGCTCACGGCGAGCAAGGCTGCAGAGCCCGGTTTGGAGGGGCCAGTTGCCCAGTCCCACCGCATCCGAGCTTGCGCCCTGCACGGGAGTCGCCCTTCTCTCATTGGTTTCACCGGTTGCCCGGCTACTCGCATCTTACACCACGGGGAGGTTGAGAGATCGGACATTTAGCCGCCCGTCTTCTACCAGTGTAGGTGGACTCCACCACTGGTTAGACAGCATAACGGCCTTCGTAAGATAGTAGATAGGGACAGCGGGAATCTCGTTAATCCATTCATGCGCGTCACTAATTAGATGACGAGGCATTTGGCTACCTTAAGAGAGTCATAGTTACTCCCGCCGTTTACCCGCGCTTGCTTGAATTTCTTCACGTTGACATTCAGAGCACTGGGCAGAAATCACATTGCGTCAACACCCGCTAGGGCCATCGCAATGCTTTGTTTTAATTAGACAGTCGGATTCCCCCAGTCCGTGCCAGTTCTGAGTTGATCGTTGAATGGCGGCCGAAGAGAATCCGCGCACCCGCGCGCCCCCGGAGGAGCACGCTAAGGCGGACGCGGCCTCGCAGCAAGGAAGATCCGTGGGAGGCCAAGGCACGGGACCGAGCTCGGATCCTGCACGCAGGTTGAAGCACCGGGGCGCGAACGCCGCGCAGGCGCGCGCATCCTGCACCGCCGGCCAGCACGAGGCCAACCAACGGCGAGAGCAGACCACGCCCGCGCTAAACGCCCGCACTTACCGGCACCCCTACGGCACTCACCTCGCCCAGGCCCGGCACGTTAGCGCTGACCCACTTCCCGACCAAGCCCGACACGCCCCGATCCTCAGAGCCAATCCTTATCCCGAAGTTACGGATCCAATTTGCCGACTTCCCTTACCTACATTATTCTATCGACTAGAGGCTCTTCACCTTGGAGACCTGCTGCGGATATGGGTACGAACCGGCGCGACACCTCCACGTGGCCCTCTCCCGGATTTTCAAGGTCCGAGGGGAAGATCGGGACACCGCCGCAACTGCGGTGCTCTTCGCGTTCCAAACCCTATCTCCCTGCTAGAGGATTCCAGGGAACTCGAACGCTCATGCAGAAAAGAAAACTCTTCCCCGATCTCCCGACGGCGTCTCCGGGTCCTTTTGGGTTACCCCGACGAGCATCTCTAAAAGAGGGGCCCGACTTATATCGGTTCCGCTGCCGGGTTCCGGAATAGGAACCGGATTCCCTTTCGCCCAACGGGGGCCAGCACAAAGTGCATCATGCTATGACGGCCCCCATCAACATCGGATTTCTCCTAGGGCTTAGGATCGACTGACTCGTGTGCAACGGCTGTTCACACGAAACCCTTCTCCGCGTCAGCCCTCCAGGGCCTCGCTGGAGTATTTGCTACTACCACCAAGATCTGCACCGACGGCGGCTCCAGGCAGGCTCACGCCCAGACCCTTCTGCGCCCACCGCCGCGACCCTCCTACTCGTCAGGGCTTCGCGGCCGGCCGCGAGGACCGGCCATGACTGCCAGACTGACGGCCGAGTATAGGCACGACGCTTCAGCGCCATCCATTTTCAGGGCTAGTTGCTTCGGCAGGTGAGTTGTTACACACTCCTTAGCGGATTCCGACTTCCATGGCCACCGTCCTGCTGTCTTAAGCAACCAACGCCTTTCATGGTTTCCCATGAGCGTCGATTCGGGCGCCTTAACTCGGCGTTTGGTTCATCCCACAGCGCCAGTTCTGCTTACCAAAAGTGGCCCACTTGGCACTCCGATCCGAGTCGTTTGCTCGCGGCTTCAGCATATCAAGCAAGCCGGAGATCTCACCCATTTAAAGTTTGAGAATAGGTTGAGGTCGTTTCGGCCCCAAGGCCTCTAATCATTCGCTTTACCGGATGAGACTCGTACGAGCACCAGCTATCCTGAGGGAAACTTCGGAGGGAACCAGCTACTAGATGGTTCGATTAGTCTTTCGCCCCTATACCCAGCTCCGACGATCGATTTGCACGTCAGAATCGCTACGGACCTCCATCAGGGTTTCCCCTGACTTCGTCCTGGCCAGGCATAGTTCACCATCTTTCGGGTCCCAACGTGTACGCTCTAGGTGCGCCTCACCTCGCAATGAGGACGAGACGCCCCGGGAGTGCGGAGGCCGCCGCCCCGTGAAGGGCGGGGAAGCCCCATCCTCCCTCGGCCCGCGCAAGGCGAGACCTTCACTTTCATTACGCCTTTAGGTTTCGTACAGCCC
>NW_026062964.1:5000-10000 GCF_023897955.1 Schistocerca gregaria | reverse complement strand
ACTTTCGTTCTTGATTAATGAAAACATACTTGGCAAATGCTTTCGCTTCTGTTCGTCTTGCGACGATCCAAGAATTTCACCTCTAACGTCGCAATACGAATGACCCCGCCTGTCCCTATTAATCATTACCTCGGGTTCCGAAAACCAACAAAATAGAACCGAGGGTCCTATTCCATTATTCCATGCACACAGTATTCAGGCGGGCTTGCCTGCTTTAAGCACTCTAATTTGTTCAAAGTAAACGTGCCGGCCCACCGAGACACTCAACAAAGAGCACCCTGTAGGATTTAAACGGGGTCCGCCTCGGGACGCGAAAGCACCCCTTCGGCTCGCCCCACCGGCAGGACGTCCCACGATACATGCCAGTTAAACACCGACGGGCGGTGAACCAACAGCGTGGGACACAAATCCAACTACGAGCTTTTTAACCGCAACAACTTTAATATACGCTATTGGAGCTGGAATTACCGCGGCTGCTGGCACAGACTTGCCCTCCAATAGATACTCGTTAAAGGATTTAAAGTGTACTCATTCCGATTACGGGGCCTCGGATGAGTCCCGTATCGTTATTTTTCGTCACTACCTCCCCGTGCCGGGAGTGGGTAATTTGCGCGCCTGCTGCCTTCCTTGGATGTGGTAGCCGTTCTCAGGCTCCCTCTCCGGAATCGAACCCTGATTCCCCGTTACCCGTTACAACCATGGTAGGCGCAGAACCTACCATCGACAGTTGATAAGGCAGACATTTGAAAGATGCGTCGCCGGTACGAGGACCGTGCGATCAGCCCAAAGTTATTCAGAGTCACCAAGGCAAACGGACAGACAAGCCAATCCGATTGGTTTTGATCTAATAAAAGCGTCCCTTCCATCTCTGGTCGGGACTCTGTTTGCATGTATTAGCTCTAGAATTACCACAGTTATCCAAGTAACGTGGGTACGATCTAAGGAACCATAACTGATTTAATGAGCCATTCGCGGTTTCACCTTAATGCGGCTTGTACTGAGACATGCATGGCTTAATCTTTGAGACAAAGCATATGACTACTGGCAGGATCAACCAGGGAGCTGCGTCAACTAGAGCTGAGCAGCCGGCCGCCGGGAGTGTGTCCCGGGGGCCCGCGCGAACACGCAAGCGTCCGCTCAATTATTCTGCAAACAGGAGGAGGCCGAGCTCCCCTGCACGATACACCTCGAAACCCTCTCAGGTCCCGGCGGCGCGCAGCGCCGTCCTAGGTACTTGGTCGGTTTCGAGAGAGGCGCAATCGCCCGGAGTTAGGCGAGTAGACGGTTTTAGTGCGAACACCCTTGCTCCCAACTGAGCTTGCCGCTGCCGACAGAGGCCCGGGAGCGTGCTGTCGTGGCATTGCCGGCGGAGACAACACGCGCCACCTATGGTGACCGGCAGCTCCAACGCCAGCGCCACACAAGGGCAAAGCCCCACTTGGGTGCAGAAGCGAACTCTCCCAGCACAGCGCACGCGCCAACACGTCCGCACAACTGCGATACAAACCACCTGTCGAGAACCGCTGGGGCGACCGAGCAGCAGACGGCGTCGCGGCGCCGAGTGCCAGGCGGCGGCGCATCCTCAACGCACACAGTCCTCAATCAGACCAGCACACTGCAGATGTCCACCGCGCTTCGCAACCGGGCTCGGCTGAACCAACTTTGGCCGCCAGGCGCCGCGTGCAGGGTGCGCCGCAGCGTAGCTGCGCCGCCTGCCGGGCCGTCGGCTGGCGCTCCTGCCACTCGGCGCCCCCCACCAGCCGCCTGTTGCGCGTGCGCCCACGCAGCGCGCGGCCAACACGCCGGGCGGCCCCCCTTCACCGGCCGGGAACAGTCCCACCAAGCCACCGCCGCGTATCGCTTCATACCACATGGGCCTAGTCACGCGTGTGGATGTGGCGGGTACCGCTGAAACAACCGGTTAATAGCTGTACCGATCGTCGCCATCACTGATTCACCTCCAGCGTGAACAACCGCTCAACAACGGATTTCCAGTTCATTTGCGTATCTTGGGCAGTAAACGTAGATGTCCACCTACATTTGCGAATTCAACAATTCTTGCATGCCAGGATGTCATGTGTCACGACACGCTACATCAGACCACATACACACTGCGACATGTGCAGAAGAGAACACGTGGAAGGTGGCCCGCGCACGTATGCGATGTACCTTCCGCGATCCACTGTCAACCGGCATCTGCGGCATGTCCCAGATATGGAACGCGGTCCACCAGGGTAGCACTTTGTGTGAGGCAATACGACAAAGTCGGAATACACGCGTCACTACATCAGACGGCTCACGCTGACCTGACCTGACCTGACTCACCGCACCACCACCCCCAGCGACCCAGGGTGACATACAATGCGTTCGTACGTTCCTCCCACACGCCTCTACGGCGTACCACAGTGCAACCTAGCTGTTTATTGGGAGACGAGACAAGTAGCATCAAGCACAACATATGGAAATTGAGATTCGACACCGTTGGGCACAGCCAGCGTACGGTCACACGTATCACACTACTTCACTCTGTACGTAACGACCGATGATCGGTACAGCGTGTGGGTTACGCGTACGACATCAGCGGACAATGGACACAGACCATACCACGACGTACACTGAGGGCGTCGACATCTGAATGCAACTGAACAGCTGCGAGGCTCATTTAACACTCAAACGCCAGACCGACCAGCTTGAGAGGACAGAGACACAAAGAGGGGGACAGAGGGGGACAGAGGGGGGGGAGGGGGGGGTCGGCGATATAGTCCTATTGCAGTACAATTGACAGTGGATAGCAGGAATATGTGGAAAGTAAGCAACACTCGCAAGACATCTACATGAGGATAACAACGACACCAGAGATTCCGAGCAGTGAACTATGTTAGGCAAAGGGACAACGTGGGTTAGGTTAAGGGACAACGTGGGTTAGGTTAAGGGACAACGTGGGTTAGGTTAAGGGACAACGTGGGTTAGGTTAAGGGACAACGTGGGTTAGGTTAAGGGACAACGTGGGTTAGGTTAAGGGACAACGTGGGTTAGGTTAAGGGACAACGTGGGTTAGGTTAAGGGACAACGTGGGTTAGGTTAAGGGACAACGTGGGTTAGGTTAAGGGACAACGTGGGTTAGGTTAAGGGACAACGTGGGTTAGGTTAAGGGACAACGTGGGTTAGGTTAAGGGACAACGTGGGTTAGGTTAAGGGACAACGTGGGTTAGGTTAAGGGACAACGTGGGTTAGGTTAAGGGACAACGTGGGTTAGGTTAAGGGACAACGTGGGTTAGGTTAAGGGACAACGTGGTTTAGGTTAAGGGACAACGTGGGTTAGGTTAAGGGACAACGTGGGTTAGGTTAAGGGACAACGTCGGTTAGGTTAAGGGACAACGTCGGTTAGGTTAAGGGACAACGTCGGTGTAGGTTAAGGGACAACGTCGGTTAGGTTAAGGGACAAACGTCGGTTAGGTTAAGGGACAACGTGGGTTAGGTTAAGGACAACGTGGGTTAGGTTAAGGGACAACGTGGGTTAGGTTAAGGGACAACGTGGGTTAGGTTAAGGGACAACGTGGGTTAGTTAAGGGACAACGTGGGTTAGGTTAAGGGACAACTTGAGTTAGGTTAAGGGACAACTTGAGTTAGGTTAAGGGACAACTTGAGTTAGGTTAAGGGAAACACGCGATCTAGTGTTTAAGGGACAACTTGAGTTAGGTTAAGGGACAACTTGAGTTAGGTTAAGGGACAAATTGAGTTAGGTTAAGGGACAACTTGAGTTAGGTTAAGGGACAAATTGAGTTAGGTTAAGGGACAAATTGAGTTAGGTTAAGGGACAAATTGAGTTAGGTTAAGGGACAAATTGAGTTAGGTTAAGGGACAAATTGAGTTAGGTTAAGGGACAACTTGAGTTAGGTTAAGGGACAAATTGAGTTAGGTTAAGGGACAAATTGAGTTAGGTTAAGGGACAACTTGAGTTAGGTTAAGGGACAACTTGAGTTAGGTTAAGGGACAACTTGAGTTAGGTTAAGGGACAACTTGAGTTAGGTTAAGGGACAACTTGAGTTAGGTTAAGGGACAACTTGAGTTAGGTTAAGGGACAACTTGAGTTAGGTTAAGGGACAACTTGAGTTAGGTTAAGGGACAACTTGAGTTAGGTTAAGGGACAACTTGAGTTAGGTTAAGGGACAACTTGAGTTAGGTTAAGGGACAACTTGAGTTAGGTTAAGGGACAACTTGAGTTAGGTTAAGGGACAACTTGAGTTAGGTTAAGGGACAACTTGAGTTAGGTTAAGGGACAACTTGAGTTAGGTTAAGGGACAAATTGAGTTAGGTTAAGGGACAACTTGAGTTAGGTTAAGGGACAACTTGAGTTAGGTTAAGGGACAAATTGAGTTAGGTTAAGGGACAACTTGAGTTAGGTTAAGGGACAACTTGAGTTAGGTTAAGGGACAAATTGAGTTAGGTTAAGGGACAACTTGAGTTAGGTTAAGGGACAACTTGAGTTAGGTTAAGGGACAACTTGAGTTAGGTTAAGGGACAACTTGAGTTAGGTTAAGGGACAACTTGAGTTAGGTTAAGGGACAACTTGAGTTAGGTTAAGGGACAACTTGAGTTAGGTTAAGGGACAACTTGAGTTAGGTTAAGGGACAACTTGAGTTAGGTTAAGGGACAACTTGAGTTAGGTTAAGGGACAACTTGAGTTAGGTTAAGGGACAAATTGAGTTAGGTTAAGGGACAAATTGAGTTAGGTTAAGGGACAACTTGAGTTAGGTTAAGGGACAACGTGGGTTAGGTTAAGGGACAAATTGAGTTAGGTTAAGGGACAAATTGAGTTAGGTTAAGGGACAACTTGAGTTAGGTTAAGGGACAACTTGAGTTAGGTTAAGGGACAACTTGAGTTAGGTTAAGGGACAACTTGAGTTAGGTTAAGGGACAACTTGAGTTAGGTTAAGGGACAACTTGAGTTAGGTTAAGGGACAACTTGAGTTAGGTTAAGGGACAACTTGAGTTAGGTT